>NW_026844225.1:14062910-14317133 GCF_029955315.1 Cylas formicarius
ATATGGCAAGCTTAGTTGTTAAGCCCGTTGTAAACTACAACGGTCGGTCAATTGATTTTCCTGTAGGATGGTGTTGATAATACGTTTGCTGACTCGCAAATTCCTAATCAATCCAATTAATTTGCAAGAATGTTTGGTAAATGACTTTAACGACCTTGACGAATCATTAACTACGTCCTTGATTTATATATATTGTGCGTGTGTGGAAAAATTAGTTAATTAAGTGACCTTTGGTAGGGTTATCGATTGGAAATCTTTAAGAGTTCGAGAATTTAGTTGATTTTGCATAGATAGGTATAAATATGTGTATATATATCCAAAACGTTCATGAAAAGTTGTCCAATGGATACCGGAGTAAAATCAGCGTGTCATGTTTAATTTATTTTTAAATGGGCTTAGATGTATAAATAAAAATCGATTAAAAAAGTTTATTAAATTACGTCAATTTACTTAAATATTTTGTATGTAATAAAACAATAATTGTTTAGTTTCATTCTTTTGTTTATTTCGTCTATACTTGTTTACTTGTAGCTCTCTTCGAACCCCTTCTAAGTCAAACGACTTAACTTGAATTAATAGTTCCGTGCTTTAATTAAACAAAAAGCCGAACTTTTCCAGAGAGTTCCTGGAAGAGCTGGAATAGCACTTTACACGAAAAATATAGAGTGTTTCAAAAATACGACTTCACACGGGAGTCTTAGGAACATCGTTTGTTGTTTTTTTTTAAGCACACCTTGCATATTCTTTCATTTTCGGATTGATTTCTGAGGAAGATTTGTGTTTAAGTTTACCTTGACTTGTATTTTCGAAGAAAACTTCGTAAAATCCCATTTAAAATTAAATTAAATTAAAATGATTTTTTATGCTAGCAGAGAGGTATATTTAAACTTGAACAAAATTGGGTTTTTTTCCTATAATTCGAAAATAAAAGAATATACAGGGTTATCTGGAAAAATTCGGATTTTTGTTTAATTAAAGCACGGAACTACTAAGTTTTCTTCAAGAGTCCAAATTGCCATATCTAGGAAATTATTTTTTATTTCGATAACGATATGACATAGGTGAAGGGAAATTTGAACAAAATCTACTTTATTTTTTGTGTACAACCTAAAAATAAATTGATATATAGGGGGTTCAATTAAAACTAAGCAGGATGCTATCAGCATATTTCCTCTAAACTTGTATATTTTTTGCTCTTTTCGAACACCTCGTAAGTCAAATGACTTGGGAGGTGTTCGAAGAGAGCTCTTTATTTCTGTTCCTAAAACCGAATAAACTTTAAAAAAATGCGACCTTACATACTAATCATAGGAAATGTAAAAATGTTTTTTTCTCTTCCTATCAAGCAAGCTAACTTCCGTTTCATTTTTTTTATTATGAGGAGGGGTTAGGAACATGTTTTTTCAATAAAATTTGTAAAATAAAGCAATATAAAACACATGCAGTACATAATTATAAGAATAAAATATATATATATATATATATATATATATATATATATATATATATATATATATATATATATATATATATATATATATATATATATATATATATTAAAAAAACACAACTATATCTGTTTCAATTTTATTGTGGCATAACACTAATTTATTCGCACAAGAGCATCGTGAGGTAGTTCTACTTCCACTCGTGCACGGAATTACAGAATGCTGAGGTTAGAAGTTAGATTGACATGATATTAAGGTTAAAGTTAGCCTTGCTGCTGAGTTAAAATGCTTTATAAATTAATCTCTGTAATTTATTATATTCAGAAAAATGGAAGGAGCAATGGAAGCATCTTTTTAATATTCTCAGATTATTATATTCCGTAGACGTCCATGGGCATATAGAATAGATTAGAATATAAACAACTATTTTTGGTTTGTTTTGGTTAGTCTTATATATCACTAATGGCGACACTATAACTTAAATTAACTAAGAGATTATTTATTTAGGAGATAATTAAACTTAAATGACATATGTAATTTTGCGCTGAAGCATTGATTCTGTGTCTTAGAGTCGAATAGGTTCAAAGCCACATACTAGAAAAAGCGCTTAAAAAGAGCTGTTTTGTGACTAGGTTGGTTATTGCGGCGGTTGTCCCGGTAATGAGTTGTATAGTGAAATATAAATTTTCAACGGGGATATCGAGTACTATTGTCAAGCAGTTTCTGCAAAAACAACCCAAATGGATAATCTGTCAGTTTGGCATATTAAGTCACCCAAAATACTCACGGGATACTCAAAAGAGACAAAAAGCATCAGACATTTTCTGCTACTTTCGCTCGTATTACGTTACATATATCGAATTAACCCCAAAAATATAGACATCTTTTAATGTCAGCTTCTTTGCGGTAATGGTTTTGATTATATTCGAATTAACTTCAAATAAATAATCCGGTCATTTCATCAGATATTTTTGGAATGATACGCAATTTATTATCCAGCGACGGCATATACACGTCGTCGAAAAACTACCGAATTTACATACACAGTAGTCTGATTAAATGATAAAGGTTGTTTATTACCATACAATTTGTTCTGCCGCGAATCAGCTCACAATGTCGACCTGAAAAATGTTCGGTTATTTACAAAAACACAATTCGATCGAGCGTTTACGTAAATGCTAAATCGATTTATTAAACATCCACCGACTGAATTGCCGTTTTGTTTTAATTAATAACTATCTTCCGCTAAGCAATTTAATATATTCCGAAATTCAAAACAGGAACAATATAATCCCTTCATCTTGGCAATGCATGCATTTACTAGGAACATGGAGTTCATTTACTTGCCTCGAATATTCGCCTAAATTAAGAATACCGAAAATACGACTACCAACTAAAAATGCAAATGCTTTCGGGAAATTTGCGAGGTGTTAACGAATTTGTAAAGTTTAATAACAATTTATGTTAAGTGCGTCAACTTGAAAGCTGTTCACACACATATTTCAACCATCGTTGGTGGCGCGGTGAAAATTGACGCGTTGTTATTAACATTTTGTTAAAAGCGCGATGCTGATGATGCGCGTGGGAAGCGTCTTGTGTTTTGCATTGAGCATTTTAGCTGAACATGCAAATAATAACAATTTTTAAATTCTGGAAAGCACAATCTAAATACAGTGAAAACTCCCTATAGCTAAACTCTGTATATAAAACTCTGCGTTACGAACAAATTTTGTTGTAATACTAGATCTCCATACAAAGCTATTTATTAATCCACTCTGTATAACGAATTTCTCTTTCTCTATACCGAAAGAAAAAAGTGCATATCAGGTAGCGAAGATAAGGTATGCAGGCCCACTTGTAATCAAAAGAGTCTCCTACCGCCTTAGAATTGCTTACCTTAAAAGTCTAATTACCGAGGACCTGGTCTTCGTAAGCATTTTTCTCGTAATAAGCGATTATGTTAATGCCTTTATCGGTATCGGTACCATTGTTTCAATCAGTTCTAATTTGACTGAATCCACGATTTGGAAGTGCAAAGAAAAAATCATTCAGGCCGAAGCTCTAGTATAAAACTAAGAAAGTCAAAATTTGAAGATTTGGATCGGGCAATGTTGCAGTGGTTCCAACAGCAACGTCTTAAAAATGTACCACTCTCGGGACCTATCGCAAAACTAAATGCAGAAAAGTTTGCTGAACAACTTGGCATTATCGATTTCATGACTTCGGAAGGATGGTTGGGGAAGTTCAAACAGAGACATGGTATAAATTATGGACAGATAAGTGGCGGAGCCCGTGATGTCGATACAAACGTCACTAACGCTTGGCTGAAGAAGACTAGCAGAAAAGTACCCTGCTGACGACATTTTTAATGCTGACGAAACTGGTATTTTTTACAAAATGACGCCAGATAAAACACTTAAATTTCGAAGCGAAAAGTTTGTGGGTGGGAAACTTTCTAAAGAACGTATAACAGTGTTAGTAGCTGCCAATATGAGTGGGAGAGAAAAAAGAAAGCTAGTCGTGATTGGAAAATCAACTAACCCACGATGATTTAAGAACATCAAGCATTTGCTGATCACTTACAAGGCAAACAAGTCTGCATGGATAATATCGCAAATTTTAGAAGAGGAGATACGGAAACGGGATGCAGAATTAAAGCAGAGGAAAATATTAATTCTCTTAGATAACTGCCCTGCACATCCCCATATTCCAAATCTACGGAATATTGCATTGGCATTTCGTAAAGCTAAAGCAACAAGTGTATTACAGCCGATGGACCAGTGCGTAATAACAAGTCTTAAGAGTCGATACAGGAAAAACATTTTAATGGAATTGATCGAGTCCGAAGACAAATTTTAGATTAATGTACTAGACGCATTCAACTTTATTAGTAAAGCTTGGAAAGAGGTGACAGCAGAAACAATTTAACACTCCTATCGTCATGCAGGACTTATTACCGAGACAGAATGCGAACAGGACTCGGAAGATGATCAGCCACTAAACGAGTGGATAAAGCAGTTTTAAACAACAATTACGTTTACAAGTGAGGAGTTCCAAGATTTTATGGTGAAAGATCAGGATTTGCCTACAACAGCAGACTTGACAGAAGAAGCCATATTACAACAAGAAAGAAAGGGTGATGAAGAGCACCAAGAGGAAGAAGAAGATGAAGAAGTTGATCTGGGACCACCACCAACCATTCAACAAGCCCTATATTCAATTAAGCTGCTAGAGAATTTTTTTATGTATCATGGGGAAGATGCCCCTCTCGAAGAAATGGTGAAAATACAAGGCAAAGTACGAGATGCGTGCTAAAAAAAATCAAAAGAAAATGACCGATTGCTTTTTACAAAACTTCTGGATTCTTCCTGCGTCGGTTTTTGCTTAGTCGAAATTGCTGACGTTTCAGTCAGCTCTGACGTTCAGTTTCAGTCAGCTCTGAAGAAGCCAACAGGATGATTGACGAAACGTCAGCAATTTCGACTAAGCAAAAACCGACGCAGGAGGAATTCAGAAGTTTTGTAAAGAGCTTTACAGTAGCCTGTGGAAGTTTCTTTGAAAAATTAAAATGACCGATTATTTGAAGCATTAAACAAGAACAGATATGCGTATTGTTATTTTTCCAGTGCACATAACTCTTTATAACGAAAAAAAAGCAGTCCCTTCAATTTCGCTATGTAGAGTTTCGACTAATTCTTCGACTTTTGCTAGTTTTAACCAATATAACTAGTTTGGTTTCTCTTATGTTGGGGCTCTTTTGGTTGCCATTTTTGTAAATTATTTACGCGATTGCATCAGTTACTCTAAAGCAGTTTCGGATTATTAAGAGTATTGATACCCTAAAGAGTGTTACTGTGTGGTTTAGTGAAAGCAAGGTGTCCCCAAAAGTAAGCAAATGTAATGTGTCAACTTGTTTACTCGGAAAATAAATGTAATAAATTTTAATTATGCCATAAATAATTTGGTTATTGATCTGCTAGCAACGCTTAGGTTTAGCATCCACAATCAGGTCAATAAAGTCACAATAAAGTCCTATGGTTTATAATTGGAATCGCTAAGTATTTTGAAATAAAGGCTGTCGGCAGGCTATATACACACGGTGCTTGTTTTTTTTTTTGCAGCCCGTACAGCTAAACAATTGAATTCTTGGTTGCGGTTCTCTAATAAATTGTTTTATCATAATATAGTATGAGGATTAACTTATCGCGACAGGGCGTTCATAGGATAACGCCCAATTGTCAAGATATGAAAATGTGAAAAAAAAAATGGAATACCCCATATTTTATATTTGCACGTAAATGGGCTATTAATTTGCCATCTAAAAGTATTAAATTACGATAAGTCTATTGTCACTGGTTCTCGAGTTATACGCCCCAAAGGTAAATATCAAACGGTATAGTATTTGGTGAATGTGGTGGCCAATTATATGGACCTAAAGGCCTTATCCATTGCTTTTCAAACATGATTGTAAGTTTCATTGAAATTGATACCAACATGTGCTATGTAACGATGTAACACATTGTCTACAAAATCTGTAACTACTGTTCGTAAAATATCCAGAAATCCGAATGCATCTCACATGTCAATTATTTTTTTACAAGAAACGTCACCATTCGCTTTAAATGTAACATTTTGATTAAAACTCGAGAACCAGTGAAAATAGATATTGCATAGTTTGTTACTTTTGAATGGCAAATTAACATAAAATATCAGGCATTCCGTTTAAAATTCCTACGTAACATGCATTTTTATATCTGCCAATTGGGCCTTATCTTATGAACGCCCTGTACTCGAACCGCAAACAAAAATTGAAAATGTTCAAGATAGGTATGGTACATGTTACATAAAAATGTTCCAGAATGTCTCGCGAACTCTAAAAATGTCTTAATGTACAGGGTGTTTCATTAAAAAACATAAGTTGATAGTCGTTACGAGTATATCGAGCAACCCCGCACGACCAAAAATATTTTGCATAGGGAGCTTATATTCGCTTAACAACATAAAAGGTTTTTACCTTAAGCCATTCTCCATAAACCTCTCATAGGACACTCACCCTGAATAACCCTGTATAATACCTGCGTTGTTTAGGCACTACAGGCAAATGTTTTATTTTATTATTATTGTGATATTTGTTTGATAGGGCGCGTATACATGATCTCCAATGTTGAGTGAATTCCACATAAATAGATTAAGTACCAGAAGTGCTATAATTATTCTGTGATAAAATATATTAATCTGTTAACATCTGAATAGTATTATTCTTCAAGATTGGTAAGAGAGGTTGATATACATTTATTTAACATAAGATCTTTCTTTTAAGTGCCAAAGTGTAGCTTTACTAGTCTTAAGTCCTTTTTTGTGCAATCGTTATTCTTTTTTAGTGTAACTTAGTACGTACGTTTCTCGTGAATCTAGATTTATAAATTTAGTATCGCAAGTACCTCTTGGTGTGTGCGCGAGTTATAAAGGAATAAAAATACAAATACATGAAATCTGCTGTTTTCCGATGTATTATAAGTGATATTACGATGATTAATTTTTATAGTTAATTAATTATCTATTGAATTACTTTAACTTGAACATCGACGTACATTAGAGTATTTACTATGGAAACATAAAACATGAGAACAGAAAACGAAGCGATGTGATCGTTGAATAGGACTATTTTTTAAAATCCCCTTCCTTGTGCTGCAATAGAAATACAAATACATGAAATCTGCTGTTTTCCATGATATTATAAGTGATATTACGATGATTAATTTTTATATTTAATTAATTATCTATTGAATTATTTTAACTTGAACATCGACGTACATTAGAGTATTTACTATGGAAACATAAAACATGAGAACAGAAAACGAAGCGATGTGATCGTTGAATAGGACTATTTTTTAAAATCCCCTTCCTTGTGCTGTAATAGAAATACAAATACATGAAATCTGCTGTTTTCCATGATATTATAAGTGATATTACGATGATTAATTTTTATATTTAATTAATTACCTATTGAATTATTTTAACTTGAACATCGACGTACATTAGAGTATTTACTATGTAAACATAAAACATGAGAACAGAAAACGAAGCGATGTGATCGTTGAATAGGACTATTTTTTAAAATCCCCTTCCTTGTGCTGTAATAGAAATACAAATACATGAAATCTGCTGTTTTCCATGATATTATAAGTGATATTACGATGATTAATTTTTATATTTCATTAATTATCTATTGAATTATTTTAACTTGAACATCGACGTACATTAGAGTATTTACTATGGAAACATAAAACATGAGAACAGAAAACGAAGCGATGTGATCGTTGAATAGGACTATTTTTTAAAATCCCCTTCCTTGTGCTGTAATAGAAATACAAATACATGAAATCTGCTGTTTTCCATGATATTATAAGTGATATTACGATGATTAATTTTTATATTTCATTAATTATCTATTGAATTATTTAACTTGAACATCGACGTACATTAGAGTATTTACTATGGAAATATAAAACATGAGAACAGAAAACGAAGCGATGTGATCGTTGAATAGGACTATTTTTTAAAATCCCCTTCCTTGTGCTGTAATTGAAATACAAATACATGAAATCTGCTGTTTTACATTATATTATAATTGAATTGAATTGAATTGAACTATTTTAACTTGAACATCGACCTACATTAGAGTATTTACTATGGAAACATAAAACATGAGAAAAGAAAACGAGATGATCTGAGCGTTGAATAGGACTATTTTTTAAAATCCCCTTCCTTGTTCTATAATAGAAAACCATCAACCTCTGCTAGTTTCGATTGGCTGGAGACGATGCTTGTTGCGTTCCGTAGAATAGGGAAAATTCTTTTCCGATATGCTTATAAAATCGAAATAACAACGTCGATATTTTGTCCAGCAAATCTGTTCAGTATGCAAGTGTCCCGTGGACGAAACAGATTAACAAGCTACAACAAAAATTACGGAACGAACGAGGATTAAAGTGATGCGTATGTAAAATTTCCGTACCTCTTCGGATAGATAAACACGTTATTTATGGATGTTCAAAGTTGCTAATACCGGCATAAAAGTTTATTCCAAATTGCTGCTCCTAAGCTAACTTTGTTAATATCGCTGCGTGATACATATATTTTTTTCGCTAATAAAACGCTTGGGTCGTATAAAAAGAGAAACCGTTAGTAACGATACGTCAATTCTATATGTTATTTATGTTTGTTATTAGAATTTTTACCGTTGCTTGCGATACACAAGAATTAACGATTAATTGCAGTAGAGCAGTTTGCAAAATAAAATAATTTAATAAATAAACAAATAAAAATTGACAACTTTACAAAGTAAGTCAGTGAATAAAAATGTCGTCGATTTGGAACAATACAAGTCTCAGAAATTTTACAAGTATGACAATTAAAAAGGAAGAAAAGGTCTATATGCAACATGTGTTAAATCGTAGCTCGAAAGAAGTGTGGAAATCTTTAAAAAATCTTAATATTATTAGCGCCAAGGAAAAATCAAATATTCCACCCCAACTCCGTAACGTTAATGAAATCAATAAGTACTTCTTTAATTCAATCCCGGTGTCACCCACCTCTAGTACGGATATCATATCGGACCATTATCATAACCCAATTATCTTGACTGGTTCGAAGCTGAAATTTTCTCCTATCACAGAGACTGATGTGTCGAAATTTTTATGCAACATTAATTCCAAAGCAGCCGGAGCAGATGGTTTGCATGTAAACTTTCCATTCTTTTGTTGTCCATTTATTCTTAAATATATCTGCCACATCGTTAATTTTGGCATCAATAATTCCGTTTTTCCTTCCGCGTGGAAGATCGCACATATTGTGCCTCCTTCTAAAACTAAAAGTCCCACAAGTTATAGTGAATTAAGCCCTATTAGCATTTTGTCTGTAGTTTCGAAAATTCTGGAAAATATCATTAAAACGCAACTGATTGATCATTTGGAGAAAAATAGTATTCTTCCTGAAACTCAGTCAAATGTACCGTCTTGGTCATGTTGGATTACTCTAAGGCGTTTGATACCTTGAATCACCACCTAAGTATTCTAAAATATATAGGGCTTGATGAGGTTGCTGTCGAATTTATGGGGAACTACTTACAAGGTCGTACACAAAAAGTGGTTCTAAATGGACAGCAATCAGACTGCTGTGCTATAATATCTGGGGTGCCTCAAGGCTCCATTCTGGGGCCAATTTTATACTGTATATATACGTCCTCGTTTCCTAGTTTTATATAGCATTGCAAAACCCAAATGTACGCAGATGATACACAAGTTTATTACTCATTTTGGAGAAAGCTGCAAATCATAAATAATGATCCAGAAATTATTAACAGGATGTTCCTAGAACATTCACTCCATCTAAATCCAAAAAAATCTATAGCAATGTTCTTTGGTAGGCCCGTGGATGTTGATCGATTATCGCAACTAATTGAAATAAAAATATCGAATGTGTGCATTCCTCTGAAAACGGAGGCTAAAAACCTTGGGCTTATGCTCAACAGTAAGCTAAGATTTAACAGTCACATTACACAATGTCCATTGCTCACTTAAAATGCTTATATGGTTCTAATGATATTTTAAATCAATCATTAAAAAAGTCCCGTGTGATTCGATAGTTTTATCTTCTTTTAACCACTGTGATGTCGTCTATGGCCCATGTCTGACAGCGGCTGCCTCAAAACGGATTCAAAAAACCAGAAATACTGTCATAGATTCATTTTTGGCCTGTCAGACATAAACTGAAGGAAGTCCGATGGCTTAATATGAAAAATCGACGATATCTCCATAAATGTAATCTTTATCACAAAATTATTAGATTGAAGTCTCCACGCTATCTTTTCAAAAAAAATCAGCTTTCGCACGGACGGTCACAATTTCAATTTAAGATGTAAAGGCCTGCTCACCCGTCCACGTCACACCTCTGAAAGATCTTTTACATATGCCATGGCTAAAACATATAATGCATTGGATCAGTCTCTTAAATTGCTAAACAATCCTTTTTCCACACACCTGCGTGAAGTATTATTATCATTAAATATTTAAGTGATGTCTACTGTAAACTATTTCCAAAGTGTATGTCCCTCTATTTGCACAGGTCGTACTAGGTATTTATTTATTTATTTCTTTTTGTATGTGTATTTTCCCTGCATAGCGCTGCTACCTTCTTCTTAGGATAGGTTTAAAAACGGAGGCACAAAATATCAATACGTGAATAAAATTATTATTAATATTATTATTAGTTGCTATCTACTTAAGCGGCATAATATCAAAAATAAAAATATCAAATATATGTCGATGTATGTAATGTATTTCTTTCCTTGAAATAGTTTAGGCAATCTTTAGATAGTTAGGCAACCACCGTGGCAGCTCGCTTGGAATTAAAGAAATCTGAATTCGCTCCGGGGAGTTATTAAGAAAGTTTCGACGGGGGTTTCAACGTGAAACACGGGTGCCAACATAGCAGCGGCCCTAGATCAGAAGCTCACGTTAAGAAGAAAATATTGCTCACGATAAATATTTAGTGCGGCCAAGCTTGGTGCGACATTTTAATTAATTTCTTCCCTTATCGCAATTCCTTAACCCCGCAAAACCCCGGCGAGCTGATATATTTCGTTTATTCGTGTTAAGGGTTTCACGGCCACTTGATGGAATATTACCAAATTTTTCCGACGTCGCGTTACAACATCAGGTGTTTTCGGTATGAGTTACACGTCAGTAAGACTAATTTTCAGACCACACGTATTTTATTGTAGAACTGGAAACAGCCGGAGGGTGACCTAAATTTTACGACCCCATTTTTACGCGGAGACAATATCGAAACAAAACAATTTTGTCTTCCTGCTTAGATTATTTACAGAAGTTTTTTAGTTCTGTGAAATATCTATTATAAATAAATGTAATAAAGGCAGAACAAATTTACAAGTTTTATGGGTGAAATAATATAAGGGACCGGATTATTCTCACGACTCTATTTGGAGATGCAAACTGTATTGTTACCATGATAAGATAGTGACTGCTATGAAATTTAGTGGTGGTTTAACCCCTTGATAAACTCAACCCTCGTCAGTAGTCTAACGCGCCTAAACTAAGGAACGTGATGCTTGTGGATGAATCAACACACGAAGCTGCGAAGTTGATGAAAATCAACCTCCAAAATAAGGTTTTGATAGGAATCGAGGTGGTCAGTTACTGAGACAGCAAATATATAGTAAAAAGACAAATACACAAATTAGAAAATAACCTAATATATAGAAATGAAACACAAAATGAAAATTACTTGAAGGAAACGTGACCTACACAATTATCGTGTGAAATAATTTTATTTTACTAACAGAAGAATTAAAGTCTTCTTATTAATCTTAATTCTAATTACAAAAATGATTGTTGCCCATACAGAGTTTCCCAGGAAAGTTATTATAAAATACTGTGTCTGGTTTGAAAGAGATAGTACGGGTTTGAAGGTAATTTACGCAATAATCAGACGAGTCAATGTAGTTATAATAAGCTTAATAAAATCATTGCAAATTGTAAATCCTTTATGTATTCTATTTTTAAACTATGCGTTCTACCATATTTATGTATATCTTATGGCAAGCAGATCCGGCACATCTGGGATCTTTTCAAAAAAAGTACAATAATTTAATACAGAAAAATGCTGTAAACATGCCTTTCTTTCAAACCTTGGGAAAAGTTTTCTATCTTTTTCTGGCCCAACTACTTAGCTGACTATCTCAGAGTTCAAGCTGATCTTGACAGATTTGTATCTTACTAGCGAACCCTCTAATTTGAAACATGTTGACTTAATTCAAGACCTCAGTATAACAATGGACTTAAAAATCATATAACATTGTAAAAAATAAATTGGTAGCTTATATTGTCAAGCAGCCAAAGCGTTTTGCCTCAGATAGGGCTCTATCAACACTCTATTACTCGTTAATTTTTAACGATCTAGGTGTTAGCCCATAAAAGGTGATTATAAGAGAGGAGATACAGGGCAGAAGAGTAATTTCAGACTAGCACTGTAACAATATTTATTTATAGGAGGTTTTAAAATGCAATATTATTTTTCCAATGATTTGTTCTTTTTTCTGTTGTTGTATTTATATATATCTTCTTTGCTGTTATGGTTTAGTAATTATTTTAATTAAGCAATAACGGACACTTATAGATTATTGATATCCGTTAGTATTCCAAATAAATTCATAAATATAAATGGCAGTGATCTATAAATAAATATTTTGTGGTAGGTAGACCACACTGCAGTGCTATCCTCAATCTGGGATCGCACTTAAAAGTTGTATTAAAATTAAATCAACATCCACATTTTGTATGATACCCGTGAAGCGAGAGCTGAAATTGTTGATCGATATGACTGAAATCTCACCAACGTAAATTTAACCGGTATTAGTAGGGGTTTGTAGTGTTGGGTTACTTATAATGTTTTGAGTTAATTACATTAATTAATGTTATATTGGAAATGCACAATCAGCTTCGGTCACGTATAATACGCGTTCTGTGCGGTTTGCCCTCGAATCACCAAATTACTTTTGTATTAAACATTATTAGCCGTTTAAGCGACGTTTCGTTCTATTGAACTATTAATAATTTCTTGTTTCAGGTAGTGAAATGTGATTAACTATTGAAATAATGCCGTTATTAATAGACCGTGAAAAATGCTTCCCCGCAAACGTAAACTAACGTTACTTGGTACGTAGCTGCGGTAAAATAAAAAAAGATGAGGCAGTCTGCTTACCCGCCTCGCCACGCTGAGTCGGCTGCGCGTATGGTCGAATCGTATGGTGTTTATCACGACCCCCCGATGCGCAGTGTGACGTATGCGCATGACGACGACGACGGTTTCATGCCGCAGAGCGGACAGGTGTACCGCGGTGTAGTTGTGAACTCGATGGGTAGTAGTTCGATTATCCGAAACGCGAATAATTCGAATAATCACACCGCTCAGAATTCGCACGGTACTCAAAACGCACACATAACATCGCAGCCGTCAACTCAAACGCGGACACCAGAAGTGGAGGCCGAGAAAAATTGGTGCTGTGGGTGTAAAGATCGTCGAAAATCATCGACGGTAGCCAATTCGAACAGAACGTCGGTGTGGGCGATTTGGTGTCGACCGACCATTTTGTTGTTAATGTTGGTGTTGGTCGCGTCGGTATTTGTTTTGGCTTCCGGAATTATGCTCTACTGCCACTGTACGTGGGTAACGTATTGTTGTTGTTTGCATGTTGACCGTCGTTTGAGGTGCCTTTGCTGTAGAATTATGCTGTTTTATGGCACGCTTTTTACATTCCACACAACCAATGCCATTGATATTGATGATAAATTCGACAGGCGCAATTTAAAAGTCATTTAAAATCACCAAAATGTCCTTCTTATTATACAATTAAAACGAATCCAAAGCCGAGTTTGAGCAAAAATCATATACTGTTCCCAACGATATACTGTTTTTACGACGTAATCCTTTATTTAACTTTGGTAAATAGTAGGCCTACCTCGCTTGCGTTTCTCTTTGCAACCCTCATTAAATTGATTCGTACTTCGGTAAATCGTGCAATCAACCAATAGCAAATTGGGAAAACATTCATTATATTGCTTTCCTATAAAAATAATTTAGAGTCATTAAATTGGAAATCAGTAGAAGCTTTCTAATGTGTTTTAATATAGGAAATCAACCTATCAATATTATATGATAAAAACGGAAACAAATCTTGCAGGCGTCTTGTGGGACCTACTAAATCACAAACTAATAAACAATTCTTAAGTCATTTGCGTAATAAACGTAAAGAAGAATCAGTAATGGGAAATTTTGTACTTTAAAATAACGACACTTCAATTCAATTTAAAATGTTTTTATTTTCAATTTAGATGATATATCAAACAGTAACAGTGAGATCCAGCACAGCTGCTCTTCTAGCCACTCTTGATAGGATAATTTAAAATAAACTTATAATAAAGAACATTAATTAATTACCAGGATCAAGTAAGTCAATTTTTTTCAAGAAATGGACTCTCTCAGATGAACATGCTTTAACTGTGGTAAGACTAATACACACTTTAATACATTTATAAATAAAGGATCTTTGAAACCTTAACTAAAGTTGCACGGAAAAGAGATTTAGCCACATTGTTTCAGATGGTCAGAAATATAATTATATTTCCTGCGGTAAGGCACATTAGAATTTTGTTTTTTTTTTGCTCTTTTATTCCTAAAAGTAAGACACGCCCAGTAAATAATATCCACATACCAAAAGTTCGATAATATTAGGCCGTCACACAATTTTATTTTTATATATATCTTTATTAAATTAAATTCACGTCTAACAGAGTTAGTTAAGTTCTCACAGAACTACATAGCAACTAACCTTAAATTGTTTAAGGTTATATTAAATTTATAGTTATCGCCCACATCATAGATAATATATATATATATATATATATATATATATATATATTCTCACGTATTGATTCACGGATGGAAAAATGTGATGACACTATATTCCGGGATATCATCCGTTCGCTCGTTGAACTCCGACTGGAATCCTGCATCCGACTGGAATCCTGCAAATCCTGCATCCGACTGGAATCCTGCAGACGTTTCGCCAAAATCTCACTTGGCATCTTCAATGCTCGCGCTCCAAAAACACTTCGAATACCAACTATTTCAAAATTATTAGGTCGTATGAGATAACAATAGCAAAAAAAGAAAATGCGTACGTGGATATAAAAATTAAAAATTTTAGGACTGAACTTACTCGAAAATCATTTGCAATTTGCTTGTTGGCTGAACATTTCTTGTCTCATTTTTTTTTTTTGAAGTTTAGTGGTGATAAGGCTTTTAAAGAGAGAGGAACGGTATTGTAAAGTTTGTAAACGTTACAGGAGAAGCTTCTTTGAAAAAGAGACGTCCTGTGTGGTGTTGGAGAGATAAGACCCCTAAATCTAAGGTTCAATCTGTGAACATCTGTTCGATATGTTATTCTATTTGTCAAGTAAGGACGACTGTTATTAAAAATAATGTTGTGAAAAAATACCAAAGGAGTGTAGTCTATGCTTATTCTGCATATTCAACCACTTAACATCCTCTAGTTTGTGTGAGACTGGATCATATTTTCTTATACCATAAATTTACGGCAGTTTTTTTTGTAATTTCTCAATTCTATATGTGTCAGTTTTATCTAGGCATGGGCCATAAAAAATCTCACAATAGTTAAAGTAACTTAACATTATAGAATCCGATAATTTAATATTTTGAGCCTCATACAATAAATGGTGATGCGGATAAAGCAACTTTAAGGAGACGTGTCCCTTTTGTAAATAATAGTCAACTTGCTCTCTAAAGTGCTGGGGTCAAATAAATATAATACCTGGGTGTCATTAGTATAAAAATATGCCGAAACATTTTTCATACACGATACAAAATTGCTGGTGTAAATTGTAAATAAAAGTGGCCCCAGTATGGAACCTTGCGGCACACCGTAACAAACAGTTTCTCTAGCTGATTGACCTTTTCAACAACATACTGCATTCGATCATCAAGATAACTTTTTATTAGCTTTATCGCTTTATGTCAAAAGTATCTTTTTTATCTATTTTGCTAATAATACCAAAAACCTAAACGATTCATAAAACTACTATCGGGAACTATAAAGTCCTTCATTTTTTGGATAGGTTTAGAAGAAATTTAAGGCCAGATGGGCTTTTTTAAACGTTTTTTATTTATTGTTTTTCCATTGATAAAATTCAACCATATTCGAAATAAATCCGCGTTAATATGTGAAGGCGGAAGGCAATTTTAATACTGCATGTTTTAAGCATTTCCCGACGATATAAACTCAGGGCAAGTTTAAGGGCCCATTCGATAGAATGATAAAAGCATTTTAATATGCAAAACGGTCTATAACTTCAGATTTTGCGTAAACAGTTTACTTTTACCTGTTTTACTTAATCTTAGTTGCGACCACACGTAACCTAATTTGCATGAAATGGAGGCTCAATAAATTCGACCCTTTTGAAATTAAATGCGACGCCAGATAATAACGACGTAATTAATAAATATCCTTATTTAATGCCGTTTGTATGCAAGGTTGCTATTTATGATGGTAAAGTCTGTTCATAGATATAAGAAAGTGACTAACTGATACGAATTAAGGAAAGATCCGGGCAAGCTGTAAGAATGAAATATGGCCGAACAGGTCCGTACTTTGCTTAGAATTTAATTATTTGGGGTTTTGTTAGAAAATTTACTAAACAGTATTTATTTATTTTATTTATTTATGTGTGACTTAAATGCCAGCATCGCTTCTTTTTTTCTTCGCTGAAATGGGATTATTCACAATTTTCCATACAATTGATGTCGGAATTTTCGTCAATGTGACCGTTTCTTCTAAATGTGTTTGCTTGCTGGCACCACGTTCAATGAGAGTCAAATAAACATCGTTTAAAACTTCCTTAGTCTCAATAGAATAGTATTTTTTACATTTGGGCTGGAGCCACTCTTGAGCTACACTAGACTCTCACATATTTTGCAGAATTCACACGATTCAACAATTGAACTGAGGTGGCTGTTACTTGATGAAAATCCATTTATCAAAATAAATAAGAACTAAAAGTTCAGATTTTCACGAAATTATATATTATGACATGACAATTGTTTCAACAACACCGTGTCTTTATCAAATGTAATTACAAACTACCTGCTACTACATATACCGAAAAATGACCATAAAACCTTAATTAATGTTGTCATGAGAATTTAAATTCAATACAGGAGAGGTATTTAAATCTAATTGATCGTTAAGCAATACATTTAAATGTCTCATTTTGTTAATCTCCATGGCTTCCAATAAATTTAATTTTCTACTTTTTGTGGCTGTGTGTAATATATCAAAATTGTCGTCAAAAATGTGTTTTTCTGTGTTTAAGTGTGTAGCATAATTAGAATCTAGACTATTGTTTTTAAACGCTCTTATATGTTCGTTAATGCGTTTCTTGAAGGATCTACCTGTTTGTCCAATATAAATTTTAGGGAAAGATCCGCATTTCAACCTGTAGACACCTGATTTTTGAGATTTTGGACATTTCGTTTTATTGTTTTTTAAAAATTTTCCTATTGTGTTGCTAGTTCTGAAAGCTATTTTTAAACCACATTTTGACAAACGTTTTGAAACTTTTTCGCTAGGTTCTCCTATGTATGTAAATGTTTTAAATTGTTCGTGTTCTGTATTTGGTTTCGCATAAATAGAGTTTACTGTTGTCTGTATTTGTTTTTTTTTAATTTTTTTATTTTTTTATTGAACTTAAATTCTCACAACATTAATTAAGGTTTTATGATCATTTTCGATATATGTAGTAGCAAGACACCGTGTTGTCGAAACAATTGTCATGTCATAATATATTAATTAGTGAAAATCTGAACTTAGTTCTTATTTATTTTCACGATTCAATACACGCTGTATTACACTCGAAATAAGAATGATTACTAATAAACTTAAACTAAGTAGTATACCAAACCAAAGAATATTAAGCGCAGGTAGGTATAAAATTATTTTCTATTATGGACCACAATTTTACCTGAATTTAAATTTCGAAACTTTAGGTAATAATCTTGTTGCATTGTATGTTAATGATAACCCTCGGATAACCCCATTCAAAAGCAATTGGTCACTTTCTCATATCTATGAACAGACCATAGGTTGTCATACGAATTATTGTGAACTTTTTCTTTCGAATAGCGAACGTCTAGTAAAGTTCGTAAACAATCAACTCTCAACGAACGATGAGAGCATTTCTGAGGAAAAGGAAAAGGCAAAGCTTGTTTTTATAATGTGGGAAACAAATCTTGCTCATAAATATGTAACTACAGCATACATATAAACAGAATGGAAAGGTCTTCTGATGTGCGCATATAAAAACGTAAATCCTGGAGATCGTAGTATGAAAACATTTGTTTAGTACGAGCAAAATGTGCATCTATTTTAAATGAGATTCAGGCTCGATATGGAAAGATTTTAGTGAAGAGCATTTTACGTTCGTTTGTAGGTAACTCTCTACGTCGTTATTGTGTCGCTAATAAAATAAAAATTTTGATTATAACGATTTCGCAAGCGAAGGAATAATCCGTGTTGGAAGCGAGATAATATAAAACTTGGCGAGGTCAATATTTTCCACGATAACCATAATAAAAACCCTCTTAGCGGTAATAATACTTGACTGGTCTCCGGCTAGAATTATTAAAGAAATTTCTCGATCAATATTTGTGCATGTTTCTGAACAATTATCGGAAAGCACTTTTTGTTGTTTGCAACGCCTTCCTGGGAATTAATACGACGGGAAAAGAAAAGAATAGTCCACTCAGGCCATCTATCATTTTTTCATATAAATTGTGTGACGTCTCCCTAAGATTGGCGAATGATGTTAGTTGAATATTTCATTTATCACCGTGATTTTGCTGGATGAAAATTTTAACGTAGTCTCATCTCGAACGCCAACTTGAGTCAATAAGAAACTGCTTTATTCTATGGTAAAAAGAGATTGTTAGTGAGAGGAAAAAACATATTTTTCAGGCTGCAATAAGTTGACCTTTATTTGGATTATTTTAATTAACAATTATTTACCTATTACTGGGTAGTCATTTTGCAAAAATAATATCCAAAAGGATTTGACTAAAATGTTGTTTAATTTTAGTTGAATCCATTTATCAAAATAAATAAGAACTAAAAGTTCAGATTTTCACGAAATTATATATTTTTTCATGACAATTGTTCGTTTGTTTGTTTATCAAAGATACTATTTACAAACTACCTGCTACTATATATACCCAAAAATAACCATAAAACTTTAATTAATGTTGTTGTGAGAATTTAAGTTTAATAAAGGAGAGGTATTTAAATCTAATTGATTGTTAAGCAATACATTTGAATGTCTCATTTTGTTAATCCCCATGCCTTCCAATAAATTTAATTTTCTACTTTTTGAGGCCGTATGCAAAATGTCAAAGTTGTGTGTAACATAATTAGAATCTAGACTGTTTTTAAACGCTCTTTTATGTTCGTTAATGCGTTTCTTGAAGGATCTACCTGTTTGTCCAATATAAATTTTAGGACAAGATCCGCATTTCAATCTGTAGACACCTGATTTTTGAGATTTTGGACATTTCGTTTTATTGTTTTTTAAAAATTTTCCTATTGTGTTGCTAGTTCTGAAAGCTATTTTTAAACCACATTTTGACAAATGTTTTGAAACTTTTTCACTAGCTTCTCCTATGTATGTAATTGTTTTAAATTGTTCGTGTTCTGTATTAGGTTTCGGATAAATAGAGTTTACTGTTACCTGGATTTGTTTTTTATTTATAATTTTATCTATGATGAACGGATTGTAGCCGTTGTTCAGTGCAATTTGTTTAATAATATTAAGTTCTTTGTTGTAATTTTCTGTTTTCTGTTGGCGTATTAAGAAGCCTGTGTGTAAAAGAGTGAAATGCAGCCATTTTGTGTGTATAAGGGTGATTTGAACTGTTATGTATGACTGTGTCCGTGTGTGAAGGTTTATGATAAATGGAAAAATCTAATTTGTTTTGCGTTTTCGTAATAGTTATGTCTACAAAATTAATAGAGTTATCCTGTTCAATGTCGATAGTGCATTTTATACGATTATGTAATAAGTTAATGTAATTTAAAAAAGAATTCAATTGTCTGTCCGTTCCAACAAAGCAAGCAAAGACATCATCCACGTATCTATACCACCATAGAAAACTTTTACTTAAAGAATGTTCTAGTATGATATTTTCCAAATTATCCATAAAAATCTCGGCTAAGGACTAAGTGGGTTTCCCATAATCAAACCTTTCTTAGAGATATAAATCTGTCCATTAAATTCAAAATAATTTTGGTCTAAAGATACTATTAAGCAATCTAATAAATCTTGTTTCACCAATGGGTTAACCTGTTTCCGAGTTAGGGTGAAATCTTTCTTGTCTTTGCTTGCTTTGTTGGAACGGACAGACAATTGAATTCTTTTTTAAATTACATTAACTTATTACACAATCGTATAAAATTCACTATCGAGATTGAACAGGATAACTCTATTAATGTTGTAGACATAACCATTACGAAAACGCAAAACAAATTAGATTTTCCATTTATCATAAACCTTCACATACGGACACAGTCATACATAATAGTTCAAGTAACCCTTATACACACAAAATGGCTGCATTTCACTCTTTTATACACAGAATTCTTAATACGCCACTCTCAACAGAAAATTCCAATAAAGAACTTAATATCATTAAACAAATTGCTCTGAACGACGGCTACAATCCGTCCAATATAGATAAAATTAAAAATAAAAAGCAAATCCAGACAACAGTAAACTCTATTTATTGGAAACCTAATACAGAACACGAACAATTTAAAACAATTACATACATAGGAGAAGCTAGTGAAAAAGTTTCAAAACATTTGTCAAAATGTGGTTTAAAAATAGCTTTCAGAGCTACCAACCCAATAAGAAAATTTTTAAAAAACAATAAAACGAAATGTCCAAAATCTCAAAAATCAGGTGTCTACAGGTTGAAATGCGGATCTTGTTCTAAAATTTATATTGGACAAACAGGTAGATCCTTCAAAAAACGCATTAACAAACATAAAAGAGCGTTTAAAAACAATAGTCTAGATTCCAATTATGCTACAAACTTAAAAACAGAAAAACACATTTTCGACGACCATTTTGATATTTTACATAGAGCCACAAAAAGTGAAAAATTAAATTTATTGGAAGCCATGGAGATTAACAAAATGAAACATTCAAATTCAAACTAACCCAAACGGTCAATTAACTTTAATTCTGTAATTCTCACTACGACATTAATTAAGGATTTATGGTTATTTTTCGGTATATATAGTAGCAGGTAGTTTGTAAATATTATATTTGATAAAGACATGGTGTTGTCGAAACAATTTTCATGTAAAAATACATAATATCGTGAACATCTGAACTTTTAGTTCTTATTTATTCTAATTTTAGTTAGTTGTGTATTGCCAATTATTTTTCTCGTGCCTGTTATTATTCATTTAATTCAATAAATAAGTGGATACAATAAAAAAAATTGTCTTGTAGATCTCCAATGTAGTATCTCTATTTTACAAAATTTTTGTTTAAAAATTTCCATCACGTAGAAAAATATAAATACGTTGGGTATTAACTTCTAATCAGAAGAAGTCAGTTCAAATCCACTATCGATGATGTCAAAAAATGTCTAAATGAATTTTGATACAGAAAAAATTATTCTAAATTAATCGACATCAGCTTTGACATATTTTGAAAGCGTTATTTGTTTGTTCGGATGCTAAACGTTTCTCAGAGGAATCAACTATATTTTTTAACTCATTATTGACTACAAATTTGTTTTAAAGTTTTTAATTTAGTATTTATTCTATTTGATTTGATTTTATTTTTCAGTTAATTTCCCTTACTCCATTATTCGGCTATAAACAAGTTGATTGTTTTAGATATTAAACATAATTCGGTTGGTGTAGTATATAGTCTGAGAACTTTAGAAATTGCCTGAGCTTCAGCTGGCATCTAGAAATGTTATTAGGATTTGGGGATTTTGGCAATGTGGTAATTGTTCTGCTTAAATATTAGCGAAGTTTGTTATATACGAAGGTTAAGTTTCGTATCTGAAGCAATATTTTGGTTTAGGCAGATTTGCCCTCTAGTGAACTACGTATTTCACGCAATGTCGAGATAATTTGATAACTTTGGCAGCTAATGCGAACGCGTGTGGTTTGAATTAAGTTTTCGAATATTATTAACATGAGAGAATCGCGCAAAATTCAATTACGAACATCCGCTGACAAAAAAAAAGGCGCATAAACAGGTTCGCAACGTCGAAATTGGTCCCAAAATTTAAATTAAAATCTGTCAGTATTTTGGACGCCGTCGCACAGATGCGGTTTGTTGTGGTACCCCGCAAATTTGAAAATAATATAGCGAATTCGAAATGTTGAAATTTGCAAGTTGATGGCTCGATTATTTTTAAAATTGATTGTCCAAGTATCCGATGGGTTTGAAAAATGGTTAAGTCTCAAGAAGTAATTTGCAGATGTTTAGAAGGAGTAAATTATGTTGAGATCGAGAAAAAGATGCATGGAAATACGAAACACAATGGAATAATTAAACTTCAAAACGGCTAAGTTCGTGAAAGTTGGTAAATTAATTTGTACGGCAAGATAGCGTAATCAACGCAATAGAGTTAAACAAAGTCGTAAGTAAATAACCTAGTAATTATGCAGTTTACTGAAGTTAGCGTCGAGACCTTGTTTTAGCCCTGTATATGTACAAATTGCCAATACTGTCCATATAGAGACATATACATGGTTCGCCTTTTACAATAACGCTCTAAGTTTGCCAATTAATACTTAGCGACTGCATTAGGCGAAATTGCATAATTGTAACCCGCCGTTTTAATTGAATTTCGAAATCAAATTCGGCACAGACCTTTTGGCAAAATTCAAATCTCTCTGTGTTAAACAAAAAAAAACAATTACTTTTAATATGCTTTTTGCGATTTTTCCTAGATCTGGCAACCTCGTTGCTAGTAATAAACTTCTTGTTTTTAGAACCTGCTAATAATATATATTATTATATATTATATTATTAAATTAAATAAAAATTATAATCATATTAAATAAAAATTTCAAATCTTTTTCCGCCTTCAAAGTGATGTCTTGAGTTCGTTTACAAATCCATAAATTAACTAAAATACCTTACACCTTACATGTCAGTCTATTTAATTTATTTAAAAATTTATTTACAATATTTAATAATTATTAATAAAATTCGATATGTTTTGTGCATATTGTAGAACGTACATCTGTTGTATGCTCTTGGCAAGCTTTAAACGGATTTGAACTCAGAGATGTTGAGACAGACTATAACAAAGGACATCGGACATTGCTTTATAATTTACGGAGCATTATTTAAATTATTTGAAACGTGGCAGTGATTCTCAGCCCTCCAAATTCGACTATGCTAAATACCCCTGTCGCCAAGGGTATTAAAGCTCTCTTATTATTAATGACTGTCCTTCCCCGCCGCAAACTGTTTCAAAAATTTGTGCCCGAATTTAAATGTTTTCCATCAAAATTTGTCTGAAAATTGAATTCTTTTATCTGCGCGTTAACAAAATTGGTTCAAATCAAATATAAAAAATGTAATACCGTTTTAGTTAACTTTAAGTCTTTTAAGTTTAAACCTATAAGGAGTGTCAATTTCCTAAAGGAATTAAAGCGATAATAAAGTTTTCGCATATTTCGATTAAGTGCTAAATAGGTTTTTTAAAATATTGATATGGAGTATAACACGAAGTTGCTTACGATCAACGAGCAACTACCAACGCCGAAGCTGGTATTTTTAGATTATGAGTTGTTATTTTTATTCTCAGTCGATCTGTCGAGTATAGGTGTTAACATTTACAAAATATAGTTGTCTATAACTTAAGAGGGAGAACATTCAATATTAATTGTACAAAATCAATTTCCCTAGCAAGATGGGTTTTGTTTTTAAGAAAAAAATGCAAAAATCAATATAATCGAGATTAAATAGGTTATTTAAGAAGAATGTTTTCTTAAGAACCTCCTGCCTTAGCAGCAGTGGCCAAAAAAAGCGTAATTAAAAAAATCTCATAAAGTGGTGGCAGATGTGTGGTTTGGGGTTAAGCAGTATTCAATAATTTTTTCGCTATTATTCAGGTTATTGTAATAATTGTATTGTATTTCAACATTACAATTTATCCATATTCCGTCCTATAGCATGCATGCATTTACTTCCTTGCTTAATTCGACTGGAGCAAAAGAGAAATAAAAACGTAGGGAACAAACGTATTAAATATGCAAACCCGATTTTCTTGCAAGCGTTAGCATTTTCGGCAAATATCGGCCCTTGGTCTTTTATGCCTGTGAAACTTAATGACTAGAATAATTACGGTAGTCCCTGACGTTGGCTCCACACATATATTAGGCAAATAACTGTGAGGAGATACCTCTATGTAAAATATACCCTCTTTTGCGCCATATAATAATTCATCTTCCCGTTTATTAACCTCATGCTCATGACGCCCGGGCATGAGGGGGTTGTTTTCATTACGGTCTCTGGCGCATACACACAAATACACACAAAATGCCAGCAGCGCGAGGCACAAGCCCGAACGTCACTTTCAAAAAACCTCAATATCTAGATTAAAGCATTGAACATGGGGGTTATATCGCCGTGCAATTTTACTGCTCTAAAAGATAGTTATCGCTCTCGCCCCATAGTAAAGTCCATGAATTGCGTTGCCACAAAGGGATCGATTTGTTCAAGGAACAATTTTCTCGGTATTTATGCTAATTACCTCATATTCGGGGTTGAGGTAAAAAAAATTATCGTTAATTGGTTTATTTGGTTCACGCAATCCACAGTACCCTATATATTTCGGTATAAAATTCGATCCAAATCATTTAAACTATTAATTACCAAATAAGACACCTTAGAGAAAAATGATTAATTACTCTGACGTATAAAAAAAATGTTTAAGTAAGAAGTTATTAAAAAATAAATATTTTTTAAGACTTAGTTTTCTAGTCACATAATCTTCAAAATTAAAATTTAGTTACATGACAGAACAACATTTACAAAGGGAAGTCGTGTTTCCGATATAGAGATATTTCATTTCATTTAATTATCTGACTGTCCCGAAAAGAAAAACTTGATAATAATATTGGTTTGCGCCTTTAAAAAAAAGTAGAATTTTGAAAAAAAGCGGGGTGCCACCCTTGTCTTGAGAATTTATAGTTTAATAACTAAGTTAAAAGAAAATTGTTTAGGAGATTGGAATTATTACATAGTGTCAAACTGATGTCTTCCAGCTTTTCGAAAATAAACGAATCCTCCATGGGTATTGTTTTAACGTCGTAAGTAAAAGCTTAGCGATTTCATATGCAAGTTGTGTTTTGCCTTTAGTTTTGTGAAATAGGCTCGCATGTTTTGCAAGTTTCGGCTTGAAATGTTCAGCGAAAACTTGCAAATCGCTAATTAGATTACTAACATTTTTTTTTGTTTCAGACATTCAACAGAGGCCAATAATGAACGCGGCGTCAGGTAAACAAATAAATAAGTTTACGTATCGACTTTATTTTTTACGAATACGAACACGATATCGATTCGACGTAAGTTAATGACTCCCTAAACCCCGGTGAACACGGCAACGTGTCGTTAATTTGTTTGAAAATTGATTTTTCCGAGATAATTAACAAAATTGCGCCCATTGTGAATGAAGTACGAACGCGGTTTATGTGGGTGTTAACTAAATTCTTGATACATGATCGATATTTTACTCCAATCTGTTTTGCCCATAACACGTCGGGCGTTATGACAAATATTTCAACAAAGAAACGAAAATCAATTTTACGTTGTTTTGTGGGATAAATTAAATTAATGACATCAAATATGCGGACCGATTTTTGAACTGGTTTAATTAAATACCATTGATATTGCTTTAACCGAACTGGATATCGCAAAAGAACATCGAAATGTATAATAGTTTTTAGAGTATCTCGAAAATTAATCTTTAAATTTCAAGGATTTTTTGATTTTGTTCTTGGAAAATGTCAACAAACTTCCACTCAACGAATTACACTTTCTTTTTTTTGGGTAAATTTTTAACCTGAAAAAGAGAACACCGGCCAAGTTTTCTCCGAGTTAATGTATCGATTCACCTAGAACTTTTCCGCCTTTCCGATTTTTCTCACATGTAGGACGCGAGACAATAAAATCTAAGATTATTTATTTAAGGAAATATCAGCAGACCTCAAATCGATAAACGTGTTAATGTTCGAGAAAATGGAACGGTCGAAAAAAAGAACGTCCGCGTCCTTTTCTTTAGTTGCGCGTTATTAGAGCCAAATATTTCCAGACCCCTGGTAGATATATATAATAGCCCGTTTATGTTTGATACTTATCATTTCAGAATATAAGCGAATTGAAGGGAACATTTATATGTTTCCATTAATAAAATAATTTGATTATTCAATCACCTATTATTGTTTTTTTTTTGACAATGTGTATTGCAACCTCATTGGGTTTTTAAAATGTATTTTTGTTTAGAACTATTTAATAAAATTAAACTACATTTTTAAGTTCGTCTTTGTCAGTATATTTTGACAGCAAAATCCTGATCAATGTCAGCCTCCACTGCAATATTACTTTCGTCATTTGCTTATAGCATTTTTTTAGTTAAAATTACGTCTACATTTGCTGTGTGCTTATATTGATTTCTAGATCCGATGAATTTGAAAATTGCCTACGTAAGCAAAAATATATCCTACATTCACACCAGGTGTTCAGGAAAATTTAGGGCAGAAATGAACCCCTTAAAATCTTAACAAATTGTTTCTTTATTGAATATAATTCAGCTGCCAAATGTAAATCATGTTTAAAAACAGTGTTTATTCCTAGAAATAAAAAAAATGTTTTTTTTATTTAAAATTATTAATTAATGTTTTAAAAATTCATTATACACGTTTACATTTTTTTAAAATTAAATTTTCGAGCTATCAAAAAATATTTTGTCGTACAAATGCGTTTAATCCACCCCTTATAAAGTAAAAAGCTAATATGTTTCACTGATACTATTGTAAGGGCTCCATAGCACATTTTGTGTTTTGTTTTAATTTCAGAGTTTCCCCCACATTTTTCCGAACAACCTATTATATATATTCCTATGTTTACCATCTATGACGCAAATGACCAAATAAGTAAATCGATTTGCCAATGTAAGGTTTTGTATGTGTTTCAGTTTTTATACATTTTTTAATTATTACAGCCTATTTAACAGATCACATTTTTTATCAATAAGGTAATATTTAGTTAGCATTCGAAATAAAACAGCGAATATTTTATTGAAAATGAAAAAATAACCTGTAATATCACTCAACATTAAACTTGAAATGTTGGATACTAAAATTTGGATACTCTTAAGGCACTCTTAAACAATAAGTCTATTGGAACTATTAGTATTTGTAGGTCATATTTTAATTTTCATTAAAATACTAGAATGTTTTTTTCATTTCCAAATATAATATTTATAAAGTAATAAAGAAAATTGAACACTATCGACGAATACTAACACACTCGGTTAAATAATCTGCCAAAATTAAAAATAAAAAAAAATTAATTGCAAATTTATGAAGAAAGTAATAAGTTGGAGTGTTCCGATTCTTTACTAAAAATAAGAATAGTATTTTGCTGGATCCCAGCGATATAGTGGGGATAATGGGATCTTGAACAGTGGCATTTTAAATGACATTAAAAAATAATATTAAAAAAAACGGCCATTGTCCTTACATAACTAGGAAAATGAAATATTGGAAATACCTTTTGAATCTAAATTTCAAGTGTTTAATTCCTTATAACCAACTTTTATTTAGAAAATATACCTAAAAATTTTAAATTTTAACCTAACTCATACATTGTTCGGTTTTGTTAATGGAATGGTAGGACTTAAATCCATAAATATTGAATTTTACGAAAGCCGAAATATTTTAGTTTAAACGAACTAGAGCACATTGAAAAAAAAACTACATAGTTTCATCTGTGTAAAATTTGACCTTTACTATTTTCTAAAATAATTAATAGGGCATAATAATAATAACAATATCGTAAGGGCTATACCACTTCTTCAAATAAATAGTAAATATAACCATACATTTCCACATATGTTCAGCACAAAGAGACCGCATAAACCATTCATAAAATTGCAGTGCTGGTGATTCATTTAGGGACGAGTGTTGCCTAAATATGCCACGTAAGGTAGGAGAAATTAATTACCGAGAGGGACACATGCTAAAATGTTTATAATTACATTATAAATAGTTAAATTTAACAAAATTGACACTCTTTTACAGATAATTCGAAATTTAAACCACCAAGTTGATTGCAAAATTCACAATATTGCGGTACTTTTATTATCAATCTTTGTAACAGCAATATCCAAAAAAACCTTTTCACTTTCAAAAATTCACTTATCTCAGAAAAAATTAGCAATAGCAGACGTAGCAAAAGACCAAGGTGAACTCAAGGTCAAAACTCGCCTAGGTTGGAGTAGGCTTTTATCCGTTGTAATGCTGTCATGTTAAAAAAAGGCATTTCTTTCAAACCATATCGTAATTGTCAAAAAAGTACTATTTTTTATTTTATCGGTAATGTTTAACAAAATATTGGCAAGATATTTTGTTCATATTGAGTTAAATTTATCGTCAACATATTTCACACCATAAAATACAGTGAGCCCCACTTCAGAACTGTACATACATGTAAAATCTTTGTTTATGGTTCCATTTTAATATTTTTTTTTGGATGGTTCTCTCAAAGATGCAAGAAAACCTCGTTTTGTTTATTGCTTTAATCCCGCTGATACTATTTAAAAAAAGAGAGAGAAAACAGAAGTACTGTTATTCAATAGTTCTTAGGACTCAATTGTATGGTCTGTTCATAGATATAAGAAAGTGACCAATTGCTTTTGAATGGGATTATCATGGTCATTAACATACAATGCAACAAGATTATTACCTAAAGTTTCGGAATTTAAATTCAGATAAAATTATGATCCGTAATAGAAAATAATTTTATACCTACCTGTGTTTAATATTCTTTGGTTTGGTATACTACTTAGTTTAAGTTTATTAGTTAGTTTATTCTTATTTCGTGTGTAATACAACGTGTGTTGAATCGTGTGCGAATTATGCAAAATATGTGCGAGTCTAGTGTATCTCTGGAGATGCTCCCGCCCAAATGTACAAAACACTATTCTATTGAGACTAAGGAAGTTATAAACAATGTTTATTTGACTCTCATTGAACGTGGTGCCAACAAGCAAGCATCTTTAGAAGAAACGGCCACATTGACGCAAATTTCATCATCAACTGTATGGAAAATTGTGAATAATCCCATTTCAGCGAGGAAAAAAAGAAGCGATGCTGATATTTTCTCGAGTGTAGATAAAAGTGATCAAGATATAATACGATGTAAAATTTACCAGTTATACGAGGAACAAAGCGTGCCTACATTAGATATTTTAATTAGGAGGCCTGAAAAAGATGAAACCGGTGTTAAATGTGACAGAACTACTTTAAGGAAGTGTATTCAACACATATGTTTTAGATCTAAAAAAATTGACAAAAGGCAAGTTTTAATGGAATCTTTTAGAATTCGGAAATGGCGACTGGAATATTTAGAAAAAAATAGGATTTACAGACAACAAACACGTCATCAAAAAGAGGTAAAAGAATAACTATTTTGCATGCTGGCTCTAAACATGGTTGGATTCCAAATGGACTTTCTCTGTCTGCGAAAAATATTAATGATTCTTCTTTGGATTATGATGAAGACACCACCGATGATTTATTTGAAAATTGGTTTAAAAACTAACTAGTTCCATTGTAATGGACAATGCAAGTTATCACAGTAGACAGTTGACTAAAACCCCTTTCTCATGTGATACAAATCTCATTCAAAACTACATGTATAATAACCACATTTATTTTCCCGAAGATTATACCAAAAAGCAATTAATTGACGTTCTATAAAGCTTGAACCTACAAAAGGAATACATCTGTAATAATTATATATTATATATAAAAATCTAGGGCTTACAGTTTTAACGTTTCCACCGCACCACTGTATATTTAATCCCATTGGCACTAACTGATATCTGCCATTCGTCGTAACAATGTTTTTCCCCGTGTTAACTCCAATGTCCTCAAACTTATAGAAACTGAAGTTTTTAACATCCCTCCATAAAGTTGGGCAAATTCTGTTAAACATATAGAAAAAGCAGAACAATCGTATATATATATATATATATATATATATATATATATATATATATATATATATATATATATATATATATATATATATATATTGCAAATAATATAGAACAAATAATAATTAGAACAGGCGATGATAGCGAACGTGATACTGATATATTATGTGAATAATCTTAAGTTATTTAAGTACGTAATAAAAATAATTTGTAATTTTATTTTAGATTTAAACATAAATACATAAATAAATATTGTTTAGTATCTTTCCTAACAAAACCCCAAATAATTAAATTTTAAGCAAAGTTCGGACCTGTTCGGCCATATTTCATTCTTACAGCTTGCCCGGCTCTTTCCTTAATTCGTATCAGTTAGTCACTTTCTTATATCTAGGAACACATTTTATCAATTTCTATCATGTTATGTTGCTTATTGTATCAACCTGAAGTCGTGGTAAACTGAGACTAATTTTTGATGTCAAATATCGAGAAGGAACATAAGGAATTTATTTAAGAACAAAGTGTCAACGAATTCTTATAACTTAATGATCCTAATAATAATCCAATAATAATCCAATAATACAGGGTTTTCGAAATATCGCGGACGCCTCGCTTAAGAAGTACTTCTGCAGAATGTTTGTCTATGGCTCAATTTTGACAATTCTTTTTTGTTGGATAAATCTTACTAAAAAGCACTAAAACGGTTTTTTTCATATAACATCGATTAAAGTCATGGACACAGTTTTTGGAAGCGGAAAATCGAGAAGTAGGGGTTTTAGGTATTTTTTGAAATTGAAAATGACTACATATTCGTATTCAGGACTATCTAAAAGTAATGAGACCATATCTCGGACACTTTTCCGAATTTCATCATTCATTCCTTAAGTCCACCTCAAGGCCAGTCGCCTGAACGTGTATATGTTCCGGTCGAACTGTCAGTTAAGACTGTTCAGGCGGACGGAGAAAATTTACACCATACCGTACGTTTTTTTTTTTGCATTTCCCTTTACCCAAACAACTACTAAGCGGAGAAGTACTAACGCATCGTCGTCAGTAAATCCATGATAATGATTGAGACTGATATTACATTTTCGCCTGATTGTGTGGAAGGTGGTCAGACTATCGGGCGTACTGTTCAGTTCGAACTGGCAGGTCTGCCGGATCGTGTGTAGCCGGCTTTAGTCGTTTACGAGAATTAGTTGGTGAATTCCAGTCACAATTGTCCAGTTACATCTTTATCTTTTGTGGATGTTGTAAGTTGATCCAGGAATTTTGTTTGTCAGTTTTGAAATCCGCATCTGAAAATCATTTTTGATTGCACAACTGCTCTGACAGCATTATATCTATACTATACCTTTCGAATACTTCGAAATATTTAATAATGCTGTGGTTTTGAGATGAAGCCATAAAATTTATGCTCCTTAAAAATGTATAAAGTTTTTTTATCATTTTTTATATAATTAAAATTTGTTTGTAAGATTTTAAAGTCACACACAAAATAATCGTTATTTACAGGGTAAATATTTGACAGATATTGGTATAGTACTGTTGTAAATACTCCTGAATGAGAATAACTTGACAACTTGTTCTTTAAAATTCCCTTATATTGCTCCCATCTTATCTCTCTTTTCTTAAATAGTCCCAGTTGGCTGTGACTTTAGGTTGAAGCAACAAGCAAAACAAGGTTTTAGTGGATTTTTCAGGGACCTATCCAACAAAAAAAGCGGGACTAGCAATTAAACTAGCAATGTAGCAATCCGTCGACGGGAGAGACTAAACGAAAAAAGTTCGTTCTATTTCGGTGTGGAATCCACAACGGTGCAATATCTGATAATCTATTGGATATCCTTCTTATACGCGACTTGCTTCCCCTTTAATATAATACAACACCCCGGAGCATAAAGAGTTTTTTTCCAACTAATGGTTACCAAAGATTAATAACCTATACAAAACAGTGTACGCTGCGGCTCTTACCAGTATCGATTCAACGAGACCGCAATTCATTTCGTTTAATTAAATGTGTAGATGACTGCTACCATCGAAGCAAAAATTAATTAGAGGATTTAATTGTGTTCACACACCTTGAATAATCCCCCCTTTTGTGCCACTGTCAATAAATATGGACAAAATAAATCATATTTCGAAGTACGTGTTCATCGGTACCTGTTTTGAATAAAAAAATGTATATATATATATATATATATATATATATATATATATATATATATATATATATATATATATATATATATATATATATATATATATATATATATATCTATATTGCATAATTAATGAAAAGCTTTGTGATTCCAAAACGCCTCGAAAACGCAATAAAAACGCCAAAACAAATTTTCCATGTTTCGTTTGAGAATTCGTTCAAAAATAACTTGTCAATTGCGCTTTGGAATTCACGTTAAATGGTGGATTAATTTTACCTCTAGTTCGAACAACGGAGTGCGCTGGGTGAATACGTACTTCGAATTTTGGTTTACTCAAAAGAATATTCGGTATTGCTGGAATAGATTTTGTCGTGCTCAATATTGTCTGCTTCAATAGTAACGGGTTTTAATAACTTATTCATTCGTTAATTAATAATATTTATAGAAGCACTTTTTCCTTTTGTCAAAAGAAACTTCCAAACACTGTCTGTCAAACTTGTGGGTATACTGCTACTGGGTTCTTCCTGCGTTTCGTCTCGAGGCTTCTTCAGAGCGTTGTCTGAAAGGGAGGGTTGATTGCTTCTCATGCGTCTCAAAATTGAAGATGTTTTTTAATTGCTTCACGGATGATGGAATCCCAAATTTAGGAGAGACAGAAAGCAGTATCACGGTTTACAGGTGACTGGGGTGTTTGATGAAAGAAGAAAGTGTTAGCTGCTGGTGCTAGTGCTGGTTTTCCTCCGTTGTATTGTTTGACAAAACTCCACATTATACTGTAAACATCTACTGTCTTGAGGGGAATTTTATGTTTTTACTAATCGTAGATATTAGGAGATTCATGGACAAGTCTAGTCTAGTTTTGATGTTATGATTTTTCATAATTTTTGATATTTGATAGGTAACATTTTGAGTAGACAGTGACAAACGGAGGGTAAATTGGGAGTTATTTTGGGTAAGTGGTTCTCCTGAAGTTAATAGAACTTATGATATTTTGATAACGGATGCTGTTTGAGAAAAGAATTGAGATGAGTGTGAATTGCTGGTTAAGAGATATGGGTTGAGACAGTGAAATTGCTCTAACTGGGGAATTAATCAAAGAAGATTTCTAGGCTAGGGGCTGGTGTGATAATGCATATAAATACCAATCACTCGGTTTTCTATAGTCGGGCCTAAAATTAAAATTGGTTTTAGATTAATAAGAATGTCTAATATGGGAAGAGGGTTGTTATTTTCTAATTCGATTTTATACGAATTTAGATAATTCAGAAAAGATTGAAGAGGTTCCTGACCGTGTGCACCCTGTGCCCAGAAATCAAAAATATCATCTACATATCTTTTCCACCTTCTCGGTTTTAGATGGAACTTATCCTTGTTAATTTTTTCAAAATGTTCCATAAAAATATTCCCTATGGTAAGGGAAAAGTGGAAAACTGCCAGTGTTGCTGGCGAGTTCGGATAATTTTTCCACCGGTTTAGGAGCTATCGGAAGCACTGATGGTATATAGCCTCTTGTCACTTCTCTCTATAGGTGTATCAATAACACTAATCTAACTTGACAAATTCATAATGTCCATATTTATTTTGTTTATAATAATAATGGTGAAGTCCATCAATCCTCTCGCTGGTATTTCAGTTTAACTGATTAGTTAAGATATTTGCCCATTTATTCGATTTGGTGACCAGCGGCAAGCAAGATGGCATGTTGGAAGCATGACAATAAGTAGGGACTCAAAGGCTCACCATTTCTGTTTGAAGCATTCGGCCTTTCAGATGTCTACACGAAATCTTCTTGGCAGTTATTCTTTACAGATCACCTTGTATATCGAAATCATTGTAGGCCTGTTTTGACAATTTTTAGACTAATATTTTGTCTTGCTGCGATCCATGGTGATTCAGTTTTTTTTGCATTGTACTTAAATGTCATAAAGTTCTCAACACCTCATTAAGGCCAGCAGATCAAAATATTAAATCTCTCGTATTTTCGAAAAGCCAAGCGATAACCCGACACGTAATTAAGTGTTTCTTATCGTTCTTATTTGCGAAAATATCGTCCGCAAATGAATTCTGTTTAAAGTTTTTGATATTTTAATTAAAAATAAAACTGCTGCGGGGGTATATTCAACTTTTAATCCGGACCCTTTATTGGATTTATGCGGATTTTATGACGGATTATGTCGCAGCGGTTAATTTTATTTCTTTGGTTGCAAAATGCGCGTACAAATTCGCCGACTGGTTTATTAAAGTACAAGTGAGGCAGCATATTCGTTCGGAAATTCACAAACGGTTTAACTCACGCAGTTCCAAATATAGTATCGAATTTATATGTTACAAATCAATCCAGACTCGAAACACTAAGCCTTATTGCATTTGCCTCCGATGAATGCACCTGCCTGTATAGCACTATTATTTAGACACAATCGAATTTATGAATATGGCAGCCGATAAAAGAACGTGAACGAATAATTGGCGTTTTTTTTCTGAAACGGACGGGTCGTTTGTATGTTCGTGTTTTGGCCCCTTCCAATATCGTAATTTCAAAGATCTAATTTTCCCATCGATTATCTGAAAATAAAACAATTACTCTCTGTCGCTAAACGGGAAGCATTAAGAGAAACGTCTTCCTTAAACGGTGACCGTGTTGCCGATAGCAGCTATTTAGTACTCAAATTGTGTTTTTTGTTCGTTTTAAAAAATTGATGATAACTTAATTAGTTTCGAATCTGTGTTTAAGCAATTTGGACACATTTGGGCTTGAGTTATTAGCAGTAGTTACTTGAAAATGTTGATGAGCTTGGATTAATCAATAATTCATTCAATTAATTAAGATCAAATACTATTTACAAAATTTTACATTTAATTGAATACCTACTAAGTAAGAACATAGTTAAAAATTTAAAATCGGAATTAATTCATTTCTGTTAACGATTTTCTGAATTTAGAAAAGTACATGCAAGTTATTTCACCAGTAAGTTTCTGATGGATTCGAATGTCGAAAAATATTTTTTTTACATTTTGTGAGCTTTCAATGTGGAATGTCTCAAGTTAGCATAATATGGAGATTTTATGCAGATCGAAAGGCATATAAATCTCAAATATTGTGATATACTATCACCAAAATAGAAGATAAGTGTTTAAGCTCGAAAAAGAAATAGTAAACTTATGAATATAGAGTTTCCACACGTGCCAACCAATAATACCTGATAGAGCCGACAAAACTGGTGTCAACAGTTCAAGAATTATTAATAAAAACTGTAAACAGTAACGGACCGAAAACAGTTCCTTGGGGAACACCAGTACCGACGGCTGTTACCTGGTTACAAAGTTCAACATATTAGGTTCAATTAGCAAGGTAGGATTTTGTTCTACACAGCATAACAGAAAAGTTACTGCATAATTATGCCACGAGTATCGTATGACTTAGTATTTGGTTGAGATTAGTCTACGATTAATGAAACATATGATCAAAATATACTGAACTAGCGTAGAACCAATTAAATTAAACTCGAAGTATCTATAGAACAATGAGTTTAGATTATATTCGCTACGGCAACATTGAAAATAAGCGTGATGAACTAAAATTTCCGTAAATAATAAGGTAATAAGTCAAAACTCATGCTCGTTAGCAAAGTGCAAACGTGGCATCGCCGGTAGTTCCGCTGTTTGTTTGCTGCTTAAGTGTTTAAAATCTGCAAGAAACCAATTAAGCGGCTTTAATTAATGGATAATAATTTCTCCCAGCCGGCAATATTGTTAATTGGAAGTTGTCTATTTAATGCCATCGTATTTGTTTTTCTTTATAGAGAGTTCGGCGTCGAGCTCGATCGCCTCTCTAACAGTCTGTTTTGTGAGAATGAATCAATCGAGCCTGGTTGGGAAGTCAGAATCGCTTTGCGAACTCACTTATTAACCGATATGGCTACTACGTTCTTGCTAATATAATTAAATGTGTTCTCTAATGGGTTAATTAAAGAGCATCCCCGGATATTCCCTTCGATAGTGTTGCCCAAACTTCGTGAAATTACTTTCTCGTTAAATTGAAGATCAGACGTAGACACATGTCCACTCCCGATGATAGAATTACGAAATTTAATAAACCCTATTTTCGATCTGAAACAGTTGGGCAATCTCACCAAATGCTATTGCAAAATGTTTTCGAAAATAGACAAAACAATGTTTTTACAAACTAAAGCCCAAATAATTCATTTTGCCAATTACTGAAAATATTGATTGTTAATAAAAAGCTATCTTCAGGATGATCTACAATACTTTCAAACATCGCTGAGTCAATCGTCTAGAAAGTTGGTATGTTGCGTATTGTCATATATTAATATCAACATAGATAGTAAAATTATTTAAATATTTAACATAGAGGATAATTACAGTTCTTAGAGTTCTCTTAAGCTAATCTACATCATCGTAACACTTTGACTAAGACTTTTAAGATCATGCTCACTAATTTCTTGCTGTTCTGTCACTTTAATGATGGTGACACCCTTTCTAAATTAGTTTGAAAAGGGTAGAAATAACTCAATATGCCTTACAATTATTCTTCTTCACTTCTTAGTGACTGACTTTAGTAAATTGAATCATTTGCAGAACAGACGTTCAGTAGTAGAAGTACTAACGGATCAAATCTCCGCAGTATTTTTCGGGAGAAGCTTTAACTAATGCAGTTATAAACTTTAATTCTTTATCCATCCATATTATAATTATCATTAAGAATTTATCAAAATCAAAAAACAGCACAGAGGAAACTCAAAAATAGGTCAAGAATTTTTTTAAAATTAAGGCCTAATTTATTTATTCCAAAAGCTATTACTAATTTATATGATAATGCTGGATTAAAGGTGGAAATGGGTTAAGGATATAAAAAAAAAATAGTGTCCAGATAAATTGTTACACCAGTTTATTATAGAAGATATTGCAAATTTACGTAAAAATTTTCGAGAACACCCACCGGATGTTCCAGTAGAATGGCTATACCTATCATCTTATCGATTATAAGCGTGGCAACTGGAACGGCGATTATCAACGACCAAGAAAAAAAAGTCCATATAAATTTTATTTCGGAAATAAAACGCCTCCCTTTTATGTCAGCGGACATTACTTTTATGATGTTTTTTATCGAATGTGAAAAGACGCCTCTCGTCTATGGACGTGTCGTTTTTTGCCAAAACCAAGTTTTCGCGGTTCACGCGTAATATTTTAACAAGAATGTTTGTTCAGTTTTCGGAAGAAATTTGCATCCCTTCAACAACTGTTTGTACAAGCGGGATGTTCATCGACTCATTTGCATTTCACTCTTTTGATCGGAAAAAAATCGTTCTGATATCTTCAATCGTGAGGATTGCATTTTTTCATATACAAGAGTAGTTCCCAATATTAAAACAATTTTGGTTAGTTTTGGTTAGTTTTTTTTTAAATGGATGTGGGTCACAAAACTTAGCATTACTCATCGTACAAGAGGTATTCCCACTCTAGGCACTACAATGATGGAAGCTATATGTTTTAGAACAGGTAGTAGACTGTTACAGAAATAGTAAATATCTGTCTGGGCGGAAATATTGCTGAATATTATTGGAATTCTATTTTTGAACGAAAATCTAACTCTTTATGATAAAAGACAGGTTGATGCGACCTACTTGGATACATTTTTCCCTTCATTCTTTGCCATTGTACGCAAAATTGGAAACGAGAAATCTTAAACGTGTGTAAGTTCTGTCATAATCCTGCATCATAGATAATAAAGTTTAGATGGATGGATCTGCACTATGTTTTATATTCTTTCATTATTAAATGCTGAATTTACAACTACAACTAATACAACATTTAATTTATTTTTTAAATTAATAAGATATTAAATTTGGAATAAACTTTTGTTGCGTTCTAGATTGTTAATCGTAGAGTAATTTCTTCGTATAGCACTCAATATTCATTGGTCACATAAAGGAAATGAAGGGGAGAAGAAAAATTAACTACAGCAATTCTTGTGATTGCCAATTTAAATATTTTAAATCCATCAAATAAGGAAATTACAGCCTTTCGCGGCTTAGTTGATTTAGCCACCAGAGAGGCCGAAATTTGAAGCAGGAAGAATTCACGGGGGGAAAGAAAAGGCCAATTAATCGGTAAAGTAAGACAAAAAACAACGAAGATAATAAGAAATGTCTGCCGTCTCGGAGACTAATTCGCCTTTTTTCGATGAACAGAGGCGGTTTGATAAATCTGAGATAGATTTTAAAAGTATTAAAACATAAATAAAGAAAAACGGTTTAATTAAATCTTTTTTAGTCGGGATTAAATCACGTCAACAAGATAAAACGGTGCATTTTTCATACTGTCGATCGCGTATTTCATTTATTCTCTTGTTCCATTTGGCGAAGCATCAGTCTGCAATAATCCGTTGCAAGTGAAGTAAAAGGGCTATTGCTGTTGGAATAATTGATCACCTGCCTTTACTTCAGGTTCAGATTTGGGCCATTCATTTTAGGTATTAACCTGGATATTAAAAATAAAATAAAAAAAAATCTTCTCGTATCTGATAACTGAGTCCGCGCTGTATTGTTAATTTACCTGCTTATATTATTTACTGCCAGTCAAAAAACATCGCAGAGATAGAGGAGCAAATCCAGCCAAAACGCAGACATGCATATTCCACCTCAATAACCGACAGGCGAGAAGGGAACTACAAATAGAAAGGACTGCAACATTGCCCAAACCCAGTCTATCTAGGTGTTACATTAGACCGCTCCCTAACGTTCAGAAAGCATATAGGCCAAAATCAACACCAGAAACGGCATTCTCCGGAAACTAATGCTCGATGGGGGGCAGACCCTAATGTTCTGGGCTCCTCGGCCCTCGCACTGTGCTACTCCGTAGCCGAGTATGCATCCCCCGTATGGGAGATCCTGTCCTGCATGACACGTGTAGATTAAATAACCGGATGCCTGAAACCCACCAACTTTGATCAGCTTTACATGCTAGTCGGAATTGCACCACCGCAATTACGTAGGAAACCCCTAGCCGTGGCCGAACGAAGCAGACAATGTGAAGACCCCAGACATCCTATGTACCAATATATTCCGGCAGCGGCCAGACTGAAATCAAGGCGAGGCTTTATGCAATCTACACAGCGCCTCACAGCCTCTAAAACTGCTACCAAGGAGGCAAAATGGGAACAGTGCCTAGCAGTCAACGACATCCCAACCTGGAATACAAAAGAAAAACTTCCTGCAAGCTCTGACTCAGACTGGGGTACCTGGAAAACCCTCAACCTAACAAGAACAACCTCCTGAAATGGGGATATGTGGAAGAGGAAACGTGTGAATGTGGAGAATCCCAGACAATGGAGCACCCTCGAGCGTGTCAATCCCTACAAGCTCCATGTACCATCCGGGACCTTTGGACGTGCAATAAAAATGCTGTGAAATGCGCCAGAAACTAGAGTGATATATGAACAATACCTTATAATTTCTGGTTACAAGTTGTAGTTCAGACACGATTAAATAATTTACAATTTATTACAACTGTTGCGACACTTTTACTATCCCAGTCGAATAAAATAACTGACATTTTTCAAGCTCACGCTAAATATGAATTCAACTAGATTATAACTAAGCCGAAACAAAAATAACAAGTTTCATATGATTGTTTCGATTATTTTTCATATCACGTCCAGATTTCGGGAATAATGGCCCTTCGGTATTAAATAAACATTGCCAGTACCATTTTTTTTTATCATTTTTAGATCTCACCGTTTCGGCGCTGTTTTTGTAAAACACACGCGCAATATTCAAAATCCATCATTGTTTATCAAATATAAATCGAATGAAATGCGTAAAAAGGGCGTCTCTATCCGCGTTTCTGCTGTTGCTCAGGAAATAAACAAGGGAAATCGTTTGTGTGTTATGTTTTTCGCAGTTGGGATAATAAATTCGTATTTTGTAGCATAAGACAATAGAGAATTGGGGGAAAAATGGTCTAGCAATAAAACGCACTTGTCCTAAAAAGTGTCCGCTTGTTATGTTGAGACGGTTAAACTCTGTAATAGATTAATGTGGAAACTTTTCAGCTTACAACAGTAAACTTAGAACATTAGTGTGTTAAGTGCACTCTCTCAGAGACACTTCTTTCTTTCCTGCGGAAAATAATCAACTTTTCTGGACGTCGGTACAACGCTTATTTATAGTTTCCTCTGGTCGAAGTATTTCGAACGATTCTGTCAGTTAATTGTATTCAAACACGCGAATGACAAACCAAAGGTTTAAATAAAAATTTCGTGAAACTGCCTGGATTTAATTCGAATTGGTATAGCAGTAATTTACAGTTTTATTTAAGTTTTAATTTCAACTATTTAAATAACTATTAAACTTTAAATTTGATTTGTTCTAATTTATTTATTAAATATTTCCCTTTCTCTTGTTTCTCTCGTGGCCAGATGGGGTTTATTAAAGTTACACACCCTTGTTAATTGTTCACAGGACAGATGTAATTAGACTATATTAATTGCCCTGATTAGTCTTGAGAATGCCTGCGTATTACGGGTGTAACAAATTTGTTAGTGTTGGTAAATTGTATGTCTAAATTTATATTAATCTCGGAAAAATCATGTTTAAACGTCGTACTTAATTCCTTTCACTTCATTGAACAAATAAAAAGCATTACATTAGATAAACAAGATATTATGGTTAGTTTCGACGTAGAATCCCTCTTTACGAAAGTTCTTATTCCTTAAACTCTCACCATCATTTCAGGTATATTAAAATCCGAGAATCTGGAACCAAACCTTCTCACCTTAATTGAAAAATGCTTGTCTGGAGCTTATTTTTCATATAACGGTCAAATTTTTGACCAAACGTCGGGGACAGATATGGGTTCTCGACTATCATCGCGAATACATTAATAATAATAATAATAGTAATCAATTTTATGTCACATTGCGTCATAAATACATTACCCTAAAAATAATATACCAAACACAAAGGAAATCGGCGTCAAAAAGGGAAAAAGGCACTAGATATTCTTACAAATTTCAATTACATCGTATTAATTAAACAATTACTTAAATATTACAGAAAAAATCTTCTATGGAGTAAGGTTCTAACTCTATCAATAACTTTTTTATTGTATATTTAAAGATTTTTAGATTTGCAATTATTTTTACCTCATTTGGTAATTTATTATACAATCTCAGGCATATGTAATAAGGACTCCTTTCAGTTAAGGTTAAACGGTGAATAGGGTAATTTACATTTAGGGTTCTGGTATTATATCTATGAAATATCTGTAGTTCGAAGTCCTTTCGATTTTTAAAAAAGATTATCAATGCTCATAAATATATAAAGCATATACAGTAAAAATACCTTCAGCCTTGAACACCCCTCTACAGCTCTCTCTAAATTGCATTTTTTGACAGTGCGAAGAGTCCTCTTTTGAACCACGAAAATCAGGATTATTGTCATGTATCCATCTAAAACCAAAATTATGGAACCGCTACGTCGATGATACTTTTGTTATTTGGCCTCATGGTCAAGAATCCCAATTAAGTGTTCTATCACAAAATATGCCTTACCACAACCTTCCAATAGCAATGAAACCGCAAGCAATCCCACACTTGCCACTGTTGTCCTTCCTTATATTTAAAGCATCACTGACCACATATCAAAAATTCTAAAAAAGTATAACGTCAAAACCAGATTTACCACTTGTCCAAAAATCTCTCAACATCTTCGATCCGTCAAAGACCAAATTGCATTGCATGCATATGCGGCAAAGAATACATTGGATGGACGAAAAATATCAACTAGGCTCAAAGAACATGAATGAGCCTTAAGACTAAGACAAATAAACTCTTCAACAGTTGCCGAACTAATTCACGACAGCCAACATAAAATTTTATTCGATAAAACTTAAATTCTTCTACCAACAACGTTGCTTATGCCCCTTATTTAGCTCCGCAGAGTAAAATGCGAGCCAGTCTCAATCAAGCTCTGAAGAAGCCAACAGGATGATTGGCGAAACGTTAGCTAGTTCGATTCAACAAAAATCGAAGCATGAGGGATCCAAAAGTTTTATAAAAAATATTAGTAATTCTTTTTTTCCAAAGTTGCACATGTGGCATCTGTAGTATACTCCGTTTTGATGTCTTTATGAAAGAAATTCATCAATGTTTTTCCGATTGCATTGCATTGCATTGATTGCTTGCTGACGACCTCAAAATGAGTTGTACAATTAGATCTTCTCTTGATTGTGACACACTGCAATGTGATGTCAATAACCTACTTGACTAGTGTTACAGAAATTTCATGGATCTCAGCCGTTCTGAAAGTGAAGCTATTATCATTGCTCGTTCTAGAACTCCTACAAGATGTAGGTCTTCACTTTTCAGATGCTGAACATTTCAATATTAAAAAGTGGATTAAGTATGTGGCATTTTATGCTGAACGCAAGTTTTGAAACTAATAGCACATGAACTGATCATTCTCGATAATTATAATAATGTGGAACCACTGACTAGGCTGAATATGGATCCCATTACAGTGCGCCATAAGAGCATGGGAGAGAAATTGTTCCAAAAATCTGCATTCATGTTTCAGTTTGGACTAGCAGAGCAACTGGTAGTATTTACATCCCGATCCGTAGTAGTAACTATGGGAATAATTTTTTTTTCAGATTTGCAAGGCTTGTTAATGATCACAGTTCCCATTAGCATTTTCATACGTCAGTTTCTCTATATTTCAATTAGACCTCTTTTTTTTTTGTTTAAGATACCTATTTGTTGAGTATTCCTATAAATATTTTTGAAATTGTAATTCATTTAAAGTTTATTTTATTTTGCGCAATTTCATTTGTTTTATCTCTGACCTAGTATTATTCTTAACCTACTGAACATATAAATTCTTGTATTAGTTAGCTAAATTAAATAATTTGTAATATTAGGAGCCATAAAACATTTAAAAAATTTTCGTTTGTGTGGGATGAAACATTTATCATACTTTATTTATTAACGTATGTGCTGAGACAAAATTAAAACGACAATAATGAAATTTTTTGCGTGCTTTTTCTCACTCGCTGCTATTGTAATTTTTGCATTTATACAATTGCAAAACGAATTAGGGAAATAATTTAAGTGTCAAATTATTCGAGATATTAATTGATACGATCACAATACCCGCAAAACGTGAACAAATAAATGGCTTCAATTTACTCAAAATAAAAGACAAATTATTCATTTTGAAACCCTTTCCCCAAGTGGGAAATATTACATCTGGTGCGCGAATATGAATTTCACGGGAATATCAGATTTTCCAAGAGGGTGGGGGCCCTGATTAATTTTATATCTTTTGTTTCTTAGTACCGCCAACTTATTAATTGTGTTTTAATGCAACTCATCAAGAGAATGCCGTTCGCTTTGTTACAAAGGAAACTCGTATCGACTTCCTGAGTGCTTTTAAGCATCCGGGAGGGGGCCAGTTAGTACGTGTTTTTTTGCGAGGAAGAACTTTCAAGTGGCGTTGTACATACTGCTTCAAATAACTGGATCGAATTCAATTAAAATCTTCGTCTGTAAAAGGTGCTTTTAAATATTCTATTTCATATGTTTTTTTTTTGTTTCTTCCTATAGCGAAATAAAACTTTACATGGTGAGTAGAGCGAAAATATTAGGGGTGGAACCTTTCCCTCAAAATAAAGCGTTGTTGCCGTAATATTTTTATGCGCACAATGAAAAGTGTTTAAATTTGTGTTTGTACGGACTTTTTTCTATTAATGTATTATAAATATTGGCCCTTACAAAGCGTTAAAATTATTTCTGTGTTGATAAATGCGTCACTCAGGTTCGAAACGGCTTGGAATTATTAAGAAGATAGAAATAGAGTCCCAACGTGGAGCAAAATTTCTTTAAAAGGAAGTAAAAGAATAGAAGACCATTATTTCGGTGTCCGTACTTTAAGCCTTGTCGTAGTCAAAGGTCATATTTTAGCCATTACTGTTCATTAATTAGATGGGCGAAGCCGTTTTTCCATTAACTGATTAAGTCTCCAAGCTAAAAGATATTTTTTATAAATGATATCTTGTCGCTAGAGGCACAAAAATGCCCCTTTGTTGATTGGTATTTGGCATGCAAACGGAGAGACGTTAATTGTGAAAAAAAAAAAAACTTTCTTCCGAAGGAATTCCTTTAAAACCGTTCCTGTCTAACTATGATAAATGTACCCAAACGTAGCATTTGCACGGATTTTCCTATTTAGCCTCATCAATATTTATGAATAAATATTCAAATTCATTAAAAACTCTCTACGTGAATAAGATAAAACTTCGAAAACGTATTTTAACGTCCTCCCTTAAACGGTTTTCGAAGCGAGCGTGATACAAATGGATTCGCTTTTTTTTATTCAAACCTGCTTATTTTTGTTTACGGTTAATTCAAAAGACTTCGCCATTTGCGTTTGTTAGCTGAGGTGCCCCTGCTTCAACTTCAAACTTTGAAGAGAGCCGTTTCGGTCAATAAAATTTTCCATTTTCTTAGTAAACGGTTCTTACCGCCAAACAACGCGCGTTAGCATTCTAAATCGCGTATATTTTTCATGTCTAAAATTAACCTCGCTGGCGAGGGTGTAATTTTCGCCCACCGCTTGAATAATAGGTCATAGTCCGGCGATGACGAGTGGTAAAAACACCTTTCAAGTGCTCCGCTTAATAATAATTTGCCCAAACATTAACCGGCTTTGTCATTAACGAAAGGAAACTACTAATTTTCTAGCTACGGTAGCTAAGAATTCATTTGTTTGTACATAAGCTCTGGTTTTGCGTATCTACTAGAGTTTATTCTTAAAAAATATGTATCTTCAATTTCAATATTTTCTTCGACATCTTTGATTGAGCAATAAGGATTTTTCTATCGCCCTGTTCCGGTAAACTGCTCTTTTAAAACTTTGTTTCTAGTTATTATTTTTATTTTATTTTTAATTGCGACAGGTAGTTTACTAAAAATTATTTCTACTCCGTTTTGTAACCGAGTGTACAAGTAATTGCAGAAATTTGTAAAAAAAAATATTAGGGAAATCAGCCAAGCGACAGTGATGCAAATAATTTTCGTGTATCTTAAATAGCCACTAGAGGGCGTGATTGTTAGCATTAGTTGAAATGAGCGGCGTTTTCAAGTTAAGACTAATCTTTTTGTGTAATGCTGCTATCTCAACAATTTCTTAAATTAAAGTCAATTTAATAAACTTACAGGCGTTTGAAAGGCGATTTTTTTAGGCTTCCTTGCTATTTTTTCCGACTGAAAATCAACTCAACTATATGACTTGTTAAATAATCATATAAGGGCCTAAAAACTCATTGAAAACCGCACCTCAATATGTTTATCTCAGCATAAAATATGATTGAAAGAATTCAATGCAAAAAAATGGATTTTGGTAAAAAAAACCTCTTTGTGGGTTGTTATTAATGACTAGTTATCAAGAATTTACCAAACAAAACGCAAATTTATATGCATATAGGATTGCTTTTTTACATAACAAATTTTCCCAGTAGCTCACATTACTGCATTTTGAAATGCTCGTTTAGAATTAATTTATTATTATCACTAACTTAATCATTACCTCTTCGATTTCTTCAAAGCCCTGGATTTCGATGAGTATAAATAATACATTTTTAAGGCAATAAACATTTAACAAACATAAATTTATTAAAAAGGTAGGCAATCAATATGCTTTGACAAGCATCAAATAACGAATGAATAAATTTTGACAATTTCAAATGAATTACTTCGGTCCAAAAATTTTTTTTGTAAATTATGTAAAAAAGAATTGTAATTTTTTTTAAATAGTCTTCCACACCTTAATACGTCAATACTTGGTAAAAGTAGTTTTTTGGTTAGTTAGTCGTCAACAAGTAATTAGGGACCAAGTTAGTGATTATGATTGGTTATTTAAAGGCGTAAAAAAGGCACATTATATTTATTTTTTTCGCGAAAAACTGTTTTTTCGAAATTATGTCCAAAAACCCCCACGACTTTCCTTGCAGAGATAGAGCAAATAGCATTAAACAAAAATTATTTGATTTTTTCTAAAAGCCGAGTTTTAAAATGCAATATGACAAGTACGCGCCCTGGTGGCCATTTCTGAACCTTGAAAATAATTTCCAGCATTTATTGACCGTACCTCGTTGCCCTTGCGGTATACCCGAAAGGATGCGTATTTTTTGTTGTGAACACAGGTAAATAAGAAAAGACAGAATGGTTAGTGCAGCAGCTTTTAAACTATAAAATCGATTCCGCTCGAGAAATTTTAAACAGCGTCGCTTTCAAGTTTAAAGGTGACGTTTCGTAAAATAAGTTGTGACAGAATCCAAATTCGCTTCGGTGACTTTTGTATCATATTTTTTGAAGTTCCATTATTTTATTCTGTTTTTTTTTTTTCAGAAAATAAAATAACAAACGTCTTAGTAAACATTTTGCATTCTAAAAAAACCATTATGGATGATGATTAGGTATCGAGTGAAAATATTCAACAATATTCTGGTTCTTCCGAAACAATATAGATTTATTTATATGGAGAAGATTTGTATTTTATCGCAATTTTTTCAAACTGCCAAGAATTGCCAAGAACATTCCTTAATTTCTTAACTCATATTGTGTTAATGTTTAAATTGTTTTCTCGGGAATCGTGCTCGTTTCGTGATTTTCATTCTAAAAAAAGGAAATACGAAATCTACAGACAGTGTAAACGATCTGGCATATCTAGTTTTCTATCTGTAATCAAATATGTTGTTTTATAACGAAAACTGATATTATAATGCTATAGAAACGCCTTTCTGTCTCCGTTTGAACTCGAAGCGTCGTTAAAAACGTTTATTCACACTCTCGTAAATCTTTGAAAAAAAATATAGCAAATTGTTATGCCGATGCATACTGCGACTGTCAAATAAAGGCATTGTATTAATGACGTGTTCAACATTCGCATTGAAATGGAAATGGTTCTTTTTACTTCCGTTTGCCTCCAGGCAAGTGGCATTTTCATATCCGTTTTTGCGCCAAACCTCTGGGTTTACATTTTAAACGGACTTGCTCAGTTTATATTTTATTTCCCCAACACAGCAAATTTCCATGTACAATATTCTATGATTGATATCGTTATACGAAATATTCGTATTATTGTGAGAATTTAAAAGACCATTTAATGATGAGTTTTATTTAACTTCCGTTCATGGTAATGGTTTTCCGTATTTACCTTTCTAAACGATGGAAATTGTTTACTTGTCTTAGAAATTTATTTTTAAAATGAATGTACCGACAATATTTCTTTTTGTTCTAGATCCCGATCATTACTGGAACTTTCAAGAGCACGGATATGGTAAGCTTATTTTATTTATTATTAAACATATTTGTACTTTTTTTGATCATAACTCATGAGTTCCGTTTTGAGGGTTAATAAGAAGAATAGCGTTAAGTGAATCAAACAAATGTACGATTATAGATAGACCAGAAATAACAAAGTGGTGCCACTCGTTCAGTTCTAGAATAAAGTAGTTAGATATCCGCAGACTTTGTATAACTTCCCTGGTTATGGTAGAAAATATTATAAATAGCGTTCTCCGCAAAATACTTTATCAGTGAGGGTAAGTGAATTATATATCACGTTCACGTCTGAACTTGGAACGCAAAATATACTGCGGGCCTTAGTGCAAAAATTATTTTTCCCTAGGCCCTTTGCCTGTCGTACCTCAAATTGTGGGAAAATTGGTTTTCGGACGGAGGAAACGCCGGATTGGCAAATTTTATTTTTATTTATTTTCTTTAGGTATCGATATAGAAATAATTTCACAACCGATAACGCGGCTTAAGCGTAAAGCCTCAGTGAATTGCAGCAGGACTCCCAAAAATGCTGATAAAGTCGGAAGCATAATGCGACATGATTTATAGCGAATACATGTTAAGAAAGTTTAATTTGCGTGGATAATTTAGCATTTGGTGTCAAAAACACGCTGGGATTTCCGCGAGTCTGACGAATGGAATTCCATATTTTATTGTCTGTAGTGTTTGAACCTTTCGGTTTTAAATTGGTTTTTGTTGAACAATACATTTCCACTTATTAAAAAATTGAGTTAAATATTAAATAAATTGAATTTTAGTCGCCGCTACTTTAATTGAGTAAAATGGAGCTTTATACGTATTCGTCCGATTATTTTCCGTGATTGAACGGAAGAGGCAAAGATATTATGCAGGATTTCGAAGTAAGTAATCAGAAAAAAGAATCGATGCTGCTATGGAGGACTTTAAAGCACACAAATAGTCAAGATATATCAAAGAAGGGCTCGGTTAAGGACAATTTAGAAACGAATTCGGGTACTTTCGCAAAGAAGGGAGCTGGGATACGATGAGATAAACGATAGAGTGGATTGTAGAAGCAAAGTGATGAGAAATTTTAAGGAAGACAATTACCGAAAAAACTTAGATAGAATATGCGACTTTGTGATGTGGATAAAATAAAACAGTGTCACATAATAAACAAAAGTAAATTCGTACTTTACGCGATATTTGCATTTGTCAGGTTTTCAGCTATTTTTCAGCTCTAGCAATGGCAGTTAACCAAGGCGGACTAAAGCTAAGAAATTTTGATGAAATATTCTTTTTAATATTTCAAGGAAGGAATTAAAATTAAAGTTAAGCTGTTTATTTTTGTTTGTTTTATTACAACTTATACTTATTGAAATATTTTAAAACTTTTTATAAAGCCATTTTTGTGGGTTATCACGATACTTTTTAATGACGACGTTTGAGATTTTAATTTTTAATTAAACACCAAGACAATTTTAGTTTTTTCCCACAAATTTGTGAATAAAATCGAGTTAGAAAATGATCTGCAATGATAAAAAAAGAAAAAGCAAATAGATTTCGGAAACATTTCAGTGTTAAATTGATTCGGAAACGATCTTTTTGTAGAAATTGCAGTTTTTTCAAACCAATTCCATTCCGTGGTAGAAAGCATATACAATTACTAATAAAAAGTGAGTTTCCGTTAGAAAGTTATTTCCTTTCGCCCGAGAATAGCATTCAAATCGCCGTTTTCATCTAACCGTCTTACATCATTTTACTTTTCCGAGAACCTTTATAACATTTCCCGCTTGTCCTCATTGTACAATATTTTACGTATTATATCGTGAATTGCGAAAATTGAATGGACAATGGTAAATACATTTTTCCAACGGATTCAAGTGGAAAGATTCGGTTCATTCAAAAAATGCATCTTGGAATTAGACACACCTACCTACTTCATCTGTAATCCTCTAAAAGTTCCGCGGAATGATAAGAATTTTCTTTGTTGGAGATATTTCACAGGCTTTGTGCGGTAGTTTCCCATTGATTATGGATTTTTCCTTTCAGAGGAAAATTGTCTTTCGAAGTTAGTGTTCTTTCGAGAATATATACGACCGCAGGTGCAACTGGGGTATTTAAGATATCGGACCGCTTCCTGATCGTTTTTTTTTATTCGCCACCACAATTTTACCAAATAATTCCGACGAAATTCCTATTTAGGAGCGTCCGGATACTTTATTTCTTATCGGAACTAAACATTCACCGGGGCTTCTTTTTTATCGGAAGCGTGTCTTTTTTTTGTCTAGCCTGACTTGGATTGGGACATTCTAGAGAGGCCCAGGCAGTTTTGAGTTTCTGGTGCGAGATGTATTACTACGTTTTTTTTTCACAACTTTGAATTTGCCAGGTCTCCGTTTAAGCGCCAATTCCAGTTTCGGGGAAAGCAAAAAAAGTGCTCTTCATTTATCTTTGACGTGTCCGATATTATTCCTCTACGTCTATCCTACTTTGATGGTCGCGTTCAGAAAGTCAGATTTAACAATGAGCTCTCTAACATTAGTCAGGTTACTTACGATGTTCCACATGTTCTTTGGCCCTCCTTTTTTTCTATCTACACTTCAAATACTTCAACTACATCTCATACACATTGGCTTCAGCCCTCCGGAATCCGCAGATGCGATCGTCCCTCGATGGAAATTTTTAATTTTAAATCCTTTAAATTACAATTTAATTTTATTTGGATCTAAGCAGAAATCTTATGAAACAAAAAATTTTAATATCTTGATTAATTGCAAAAATCAAACGGCAAATTATTTAGCCAATTTTAGCCAATTCTATCCAATGTCCACTCTTAGAGCACTCTTGTGCTGCTAAAGCCCCACAATCTCTCGCCTGCCTTTCTAAAAAGTATAATACCTACTTAGTTTAAATACAAACTTTAAACTTAAGTTTAGTTAGTTAAATGTTTTGCTAGTTATCAATTCGTAATTTTGTTTGTATATTTAATTATTTGTCTTTATATCTGCGTTATTTGTTTGTTTTTTTGCTATTAAAGACGGTTTATTTTAATATTATGATTACCATCTTGTGTTTGCTTTCTAAAGTATTTGAAAAACTTATTTATAGGCAGAACTGTGATTATTTCACCAATAACAACCTTTTACCTAAATTACAGTCAGGTTTTCGCAACGGGTACAGTACGGCTACGGCTTTGCTGAAAGTTTTGGATGATAGTCTCTCAGCATCAGGTAAAGGGGAAACATCCGCTTTGGTCTTATTAGATACCCTCAATCATGCCGTGCTCTGTGCCAAATTAAAATACCACAGGTTTAAATTTAAGACGATTCAATTGATTCGTAATTATCTGGATCACAGATATCAGCTAGTTTCAACATTAGCTGGAAAGCCTTAGAAGTGGACAGGGGAGTCCCTCAAGGCTCATTATTAGGACCTCTTTTCTTCATTATTTATACGGCAGATATATCGGGTTGCAATGGTGAGTTCAGTAGTAACAGGTACGCTGATGACATGCAAATACATATTTCTCTTTCCCTGATGCAGTCGAAGCGGCAAGGAGACTAAATAAATGCTTAGAATCGCTCTTTAAATACGGAAATAATGTTGGCTTGAAATTAAATCCGAATAAGTCTGCATGAATATATTTTGAACCCGCTAAGTAAAAATAAAGATATTCTAAAATTTCGATTAAAAACATCTCTGTGAAGCACTGGTTTTGAGTCATCTAAATTACTGTAATTTTGTCTATGGACCCTGCTTGGATGTTTTGAGAAAATATAAATTACAAAAAGTACATTAAACGAAGAGATCATGCAAGACATAAACTTCACTATTTAAAATGGCTATACATTACGTTTTACTTGTTTTTTTTTCACAAACTACTCAAAACTAGATGTCCATCAAATTTGTTGGAAAAAATAACTAACTTGTAGAAATAGCATGGAACCCGCTTCAATTGTTAGTATGAAATACCTAAAATTAAGAAGTCTATGACTAAAAGCTGCTTCTCGTATACTTCTGTTAGACCCCTTGATAAATAACCTCAGATTAGCCAATCACAGAATGTCTCTCATTGCGCTTTTAAATTTCATTTAAAAAAATATCTCTTAATTGAAATTATTAATCAGTATAGTTAATTAAATTATTAATCCGTTCTCTTTATTTAATATGGTTTTTTATCGTTTTCCTTTTTTGATTTATTGTTGGTATACTAAATTAAGTTTGGATTGTCTTGTTACATATTCGGTTAAGTTAACAGCTCAGCTGACCTTCGCCGAGCTTAAAATAAATGCGGTCTCATTTATTTATTTATTTATCTTTAAGAAGTATGGAATATTGCCGTCCTCGACGTCGAATTTACGGAATATCAAACCGTTATAAAAATTCGTTAGATTCGGGAGACGTATGAGTTTTATCGTCAAAAAGGCCACTCGTCTCGATCGCCGCGAACCGAGTGCAAGCCGAACCACTTAAGTCGATGATCGATGTATGAAATTCGGCAAGCCTCGCACCTAGTAGCCCACATAAATTAGTAAGAATGGCGCTGTCGTCTTGCGAAAATGTCGAGGACTTAAACCCTGAACGTCATTTGAAATGACCGCGGCCAGAGAGGCTCGAATGACCAGCCGGGCATTAGAATTACTCACTTGGGTCCTACGGTCGAGGAGAGATATAAACTCCGCTAGGTGTAAGGTCTAATGGCTGCATTTGTCAAAGTGATCTGACGCACCGGGATGGCGTTAGCATTTCCATTTATTTGCTATTATAAACGTTCCGTTTGCTAAATTTTGAATTGGTTAGGGCCGTTTCGAAGTAGTCCCATTTATTTAAACGGTATGAAAAACCGACTTTGTTTTTCAAATAATTTATTGCAAATATGGCCAGATTCGATCATTTTGCAGCGGTTTCTACAATAGAAAGAGACTGTAATTGGAATTTTTAAAACTATTTAGTTTGACTCGAAGAAAATAACGATAAAATTCTCTTAAATATGCTACTGCTGGTGGATGGGTGTGACTATTGGTTGGTCGTTGTTATCTGCAACTCATTTCATCCATAACCTCTTTAACTGATGAATTGCAGAAGGTCGCTTTATTTCTCTCCATTAAAACTGCTTCCAGACTTTCAACAATCCGTCAAGCCAGGGGTACAATTAGTTACAGCTAGCAAAGGTCAACTAGGACGTGACACACCAGCACTCAGCGGTCACCCTCCATCGACCAGCAGTGAAAATCCAGCTATGAGTAGTCACATACCATACATGCCAACCGAAATGCCTCTGTTCCTCAAACAAACAATGAGGATTGTAGTCTTTCTCTTGCTTCTTTGTATAAATTGGAGAACGGGGTGTTCTTGTTGCTTGATTACTTTTTGCTGAAATTATTTGCACTTTATTCCGTAATCATGCAATATTTTCTATAAATAGTTGTATAAAATAAAATTTATACTAACTTACTTTTTAAAAAACCTGCAAAAAAAGCGCATACCAATTGACATATTTAGGTCTTTCTGACAAAAAAGATTTTATCGTCAGAAAATACCAGTACGTACATTTTCGCCAGTATTATTGGTTTATTTGTTATTGTGTCAACCAAATCATCAAAAGCTAAAAGAATACTAAATTAATTATTATTTTTTATTTTTAAATAACACTCGTGTCATACTCTGCTCGTTATTATATAAATCTTGATAACTAATATTTTCTGTTAAATTTATGCGACAAAAACTGAAACACCCTGTATAAATAATTTTGTTTCTTTGGGTTCTGACGTTTTTAATAAAGCATATTCTAATTTACTCAAGAGTTATCGACAGATAATACGACGAGAAAAGTAAAAATGTTTCATTCCAAAAATGTGCTTCACCTCTGACGAATTGCATGGTTTGAAAACACAAAGGTAGATGTCATTAATGTGTGGTCAGAGGACGATTGCCGTGGTTGTAGGTTGAATTACCAAAATTTCCCTTAAGATATAAATCTAAGCTTTTATTCCTTTTAACCATGCAATTCGTGGGAAAAACCTGTGGTAGGATATTTTATAAATATTTCTCGGGACTGTACGGCAACGTTAAGATAACAATAATTTTTTGGGATATATTTGTGTGTCCTTGAACTTCGCGCAGCACATAGTTTCCGCCGTGAGTTACTTGCAATAAAAGTTCAAAGAGTTTCGAAAACAAACCGAAGACCGTCTGAGAAAAAAAATGGAAATATTCCAGAGCCGTGAAAGGTTTCGTAACTTCATTACGGCACTTATATTTGAGCGAACAAATTTAGAGGCTAAACGGCAAAAATAACCCTTGTTTTCGAACTTTTTTTCCTTAATGTAATTTCTATTTTTGGGACTTCTGAGCGAAAAAGTTTGTCGCGGGTTATTAATTTTCTTGTTTTGAGATCACACGGATTCGTCGCGCTCTGCTTGCTGCTTAAAAAATTTAGTTTAGAAAGTAATTTTAAAAGATGTAGTACGGGGTTGTTATTTGTCGTAAGGGTTGGTTATCCCCCGGGTGACATCTTAATAACAATCCTTTTACGAAACGGAGGACTGTTAAGATAACTTTACCATATCAAAGGAAATACCATTTTTGAAAAGAAAATTGCAATACAGATAAGAAAAACAGCGCAGTTAGCGAAAACTTCTCATATCAGGATTCGTCAGCAGCGTCTCTTTAAGTTCTTGAGGGTAAGGTTTAAAGTAGATTATGAGTTGCATACAACGTTATATGTTTCTTATATTAAAGATGTCAATCGCAGGGGTGTCGTAGAATAGAAAATGGCTTGCCTTTCGCGTCTCCGCTCCGCCGTACAGTCCAGGTCAATCAATAATTTAGAAAGTTTTTACCCAATTATACTTCGCGTTCCGAAGAAAAAACTACGTCGGAGATTATAAATGAACATAAGTTTGAAAGTAATCACTTATTTTAAGTGTCCCGACTAAATTTATTTCTTTTATATGGAGTTTGAAAGATCGATCTCGGGGTGAAGGAAAAAAGCGCCCCTCCACCCCCTTCCCGGCAGCCACCCGATCTAGTTTAAGTTCCGGACCGAAAAGGAATTATCACAATGCGCTTGATTGGCAATACATTAAACTCTTATAAATCGAAAGCGCAAAAAGTTTTAGAACAACGATTTTATTTAAAGAATAGAATGGCTGCTATTGGCAGACCAATTTTACTGCCGATGTTGAAAGATTTATATTCCTACGGGTGTATAAGTCAAACTACAACGTCCGTGAATGGGCTGAAGCTAATTTTATTATATAACTATTGTATTGTTGTTTAAGTGAACTAGTATGAGTTATAGACATATAATTAATTATTTTCGGCAGTTTCTATTGCTGCCATTCATATGGATATTAAACATTATGTCGTTCTGAGTAGAGTAAATCATTTTAGAGTATTTAATAGGATTATTTTAAATCTTAATAGAAATGCAAACCTCTAATATAATAGATTAATGATCCGTACAGAGAAGTAAATTGAAATGGAATACAGAAAATCATATTAACTACATTCGTATGCATACCATACTTAAAATACAAAATATAAAATCAAACCGGTCGTATATCATCAAAGACACTTACCTACCTTGTTTTAGTAGTTAAGCTGTTAACTTAGTGTATATACCGGTATCATTACTGTCTTAGCGGAAGATGGCGGTTGAAACATGTACTGAATAATAGGTTTTGTGGAGTAGCACCTACGGTTTTCCTTCTTCCGTAACAAATATATGAATTAAATCTTATAGGAACAACACTTTGGCAGCCTTATTAGATTTTGGACCAGTTAAAATAGGGCCGACTTATAAAGCAAAATTCGTTGGGTATATATGAGTTCTCGTATATTCATTAAAAATGTCTTTGTGAATGGTGAAACGTGGACAAACAGTTTTTGTTTTGCAGAAAATATTGTAGCCTGTTTTTTAGTATTTGATCTCAGCCCTTTTTTCATTAAATCGACCCGCCTTTGGTAACAGATTTTAAAACATCGAAATCGTCAGTAAATACCTGCTCTTACTTTTGTTTTATTAAAGTTTATAATATAAACACCAAAAATAGTAGTCCATCCTTACATCCTTAAAATGCAAGAAAGAAAACCAGATTGCACTGCATAAAATGTCATTATTCTATAGCTAAAAGAATAATTATATTGATATTCACACTTAATTAAAATACGGCATACATAAAATACAATTAGTTTTTCACTTTGTGTTGAGACCAATATAGTTTCTCTTCTAGCGGAAAATGGCCGTTTATGCGGTTGAAAGATGTACTGAATAATAGATCTCTGTGGCCAGAGGTTTCTTTTTTCCCATAATAAATACGCATAATAAATCATTTACGACCAATAATTTGTAGCCTTGTCAGATTTTGGTGGAGTTACAATCGTGAACACTTATAAAGCAATCTGCGTATTCCTAAAAGTATTATCCGTATGGTATAGAGTTCTTTGGTAGGTATTATAAATGAGTTTAAATCGTTTGAATAAATAAGTTATGGTTGACAAACACAACTCCATTTGCGTTGCAAACGCATTCAGAAATATTAGAACACATTTCTATAACAAATGGCACATTGCCGTTATGGCGGTTGAAACGGTTGAGTATTACATGAGAGTTTAGAAAGGAGACCGTGTCTTGTTTCCGACAATGGCAAATGGAGCCCCAGACCATTTCGTTTCGTTATACAGAAAATAAATAGGGGGTACATTGTTCCCGGTTCCGAAATCATTAAATATTAAACTTTGGTTCACTTTGTTCATTACTTTGTGTATTAATCCGTTTTTTTTTTGGTTTCAGGTATGGATTACCCGGGTAAGGAAATACATATTACCTACATTTTTACCTAGGGAAACAGACATTTCACGTTTAAGCGGGTAAGCTGCAGGAAAGTGTTGTATTTTTATTTAGTTTCAGTATTACGTGCACCGGTAATAAATCAATAGCAAAGATCGGGTTTTCGCTGTTTGCAAATAGCCACGACGAAACTTAATACTCTAAAACCACACATTTATTTCGTGAAATTACGCTATAAACAAGACCGCCATGTTGCTGTGCCGCGCAAACAGTATGCCAAATATTACCGAGCTTGTCACGTTTTTACAACGGGAATTTTGGTCGAACCGAAACGACCAGATTTTTTTAAATTTTAATTTCGAGCCACGCACGATAATATAATTTTATTCTCTGACAAAAAATACTCATGTTTTCCAAATCGGATGCAGAAGTATTTGTAAACAAAAAAGTTAATTGTTAGCAGTATATGCAAACTTCATGTACTTTGATGTTAGTAATATCGAAATAGAATTTCGCTTGATCCAAAGTATATTTTTGAGGTCGTAGATTAAAAACTTTCTTTTCGATTAAATGTCAAGGTGAGGTCAAAAAATATTTGGCTAAAATCATACGAATTAACAATAATGGTTTAACTCAATTATTTTTATTAAATAACAATGGTTGTCAATGAAATAGATTCTGGTTGTCCAGTTATATTCGTAGGAATTTCCAAGGTAACAAGACATATATATATATTATTGTTAATTTAGAAACCATATTTTTTGACCGGTAATATTAATAGTTCTGTCTTATTTGAGTAAAAAAACGTTTAGGGTTTTGCGTTTGTATTAGAAAATATCGAAAATCAGGAAGTACATTTTTCGGTTTATTTGTAGACATCGCATAAACAACCTTTAGAGAAGCTAGAATATTGGGAAATCGGTACATAGGAGGTCATATAAATCCGAATTATGTTTGTTAATTTTTTTCTAGTTAATAAAAAAACCGTCAGACATTTAATTGCTGAGATGGATATTTTCATCTCATTTTTTTGCTGGCAACGCTAGTACGTTGGTTAAGTATTATTTCATAACCATTATTGCTAAGATGAAGGAAACAAAATACAAATATGTAACCATATTGCTATCTATACACTGTAATACCAATGTAGGAACAGAATTATTGTGATCAACGGATTCACATTAAATAAAAACGGATATTATTTAGGTATTTTATTTTCAGGTAAAGTCTGTTCATAGATATAAGAAAGAGACTAACTGATCGAATTAAGGAAAGACCCGGGCAAGCTGTAATAATGAAATATGGCCGAACAGGTCCGTACTTTGCTTAGAATTTAATTATTTGGGGTTTTGTTAGGGAAGATACTAAACAATATTTAGTCAACTGTCTACTGTGATAACTTGGATTGTCCATTACAATGACGCTATTAGGAGGAATGTTTGGAAATAGTTTGTTTTTAAACCAACTTTCAAATAAATCAACGGTGGTGTCTTCATGGTAATCCAGAGAAGAATCTTTAATATTTTTCGCAGACAGAGAAAGTCCATTTCGAATGCAACCATTTTTAGAGCCAGCATGCAAAATAGTTATTCTTTTACCTTTCTTTGATGGCGCGTTTATTTTACACTTATCAGTGGAGTCAACCCAACGCTTTTTCGGAGTATCATAAGTGTCGAACCAGGTTTCATCCAAGTAAATAATTGGCCTTTGTTGTTCTCTGAAAATCCTAATTTTTCTATATATTCCAGTAGCCATTTCCGAATTCTAAAAGATTCCGTTAAAACTTGCCTTTTGTCACTTTTTTTAAATCTAAAACCCATGCGTTGAATAAGGTTGTTCTGCCACATTTAACACCGGTTTCATCCTTTTCAAGCCTCCTAATTAAGATATCTAATGTAGGCACCCTTTGTTCCTCTTATAACTGGTACTGGCTGAAATGGGATTATTCACAATTTTCCATACAGATGATGTTGGAAATTTCGTCAGTGTGGCCGTTTCTTCTAAAGAAGCTTGCTTACTGGCACCACGTTCAATGAGAGTCAAATAAACATCGTTTATAACTTTCTTAGTCTCAATAGAATAGTGTTTTCTACATTTGGGCGGGAGCATCTCCTGAGATACACTAGACTCGCACATATCTTGCATAATTCTCACACGATTCAACACACGCTGTATTACACACGAAATAAGAATGATTACTAATAAACTTAAACTAAGTAGTATACCAAACCAAAGAATATTAAACACAGGTAGGTATGTAAAATTATTTTCTATTACGGACCACAATTTTACCTTAATTTAAATTCCGAAACTTTAGGTAATAATCTTGTTGCATTGTATGTTAATGATCACTCTTGGATAATCCCATTCAAAAGCAATTGGTCGCTATCTTATATCTATGAACAGACCATACAAGTTTTGGTAATAGTTTATAGTGATCTGTCGACGTGTTGAAAACTAAACGGAACATGGAATTGCTTGTTTGTTGGAAAGTTACCACTATGCTATAGCCAAGTCGTTGAAAAATCCGCGACCTAATAAACGCTAACTGATTTCGCGAAATGTTTAAAATTTTTTCGAGGGGTCCTGGTTCCACCGTGTGGAACAAAACGACCTTAGGGCCATCCTATACGGATTTTCTATAAAACTTTAGCAATGAAATAAATCAGAGGGACCATTAAAGGTGAAGTTCGTTAGACCAGCCGAGAGCGTCTTTAAAAATAAACGACATTTTTTTATTACCGCCCCATATATGCGGTTAAATATTTTTTCATGGCGTAATTGTATATTGGCACCGATTCGATCTCCCAACAAAACATTTCAAAAACATTTAGCGAAATCATCGGCTGTCAGAATCAGCGATAATTTGCCCCCGGTATACTGTGTGTCGGAGTATTTTATGGACACCTATAACGCAATCGAATTTAATTAGAAAACGCGTTTGAGGATTTAATTTGTCGCGGTTCAAAAGGCATCAGTTCGTGACGAGTAAACATTTTTGATAAAGTGTCAATGGATGGATATCTGTGTCATATATCGACCACTCTCGCGCTTCGGCATTGTGACATGTTTTTTTTTCGAATAAAATTTTCAATGGAATGAAATGTAATCGCTTAGTGGTTGAAATTACCAACAACTAACAGACGAGGAGAATATTAAAACGTTCAAAGTGGTCGTTTTGAATTTAATAAAAATATACGTAACAATAACCCGGTATCTTAAATAAAACCCATGCCCCCCGTCACTATAATTCGCTTTAAATTCTAAAAATTACCATCAAAGAACAATGTCTCCTCTAAAACACAAGTTTTAGCTCTTAACGAAAAAAGATCCCTCTATAGCGCGCCCGACTCTAGAGATTTAAGGGATGTAATTGCGGGGAGTATAAAAAGACAATTTTATAGTTAATTAACAAAGGAAATGAAGCAAAGAGGAACAGATGTATCTAAAGTGGCTTTAAGAATATTTATTACAGATAGTGGTTTGGCCTTATGCGGAAAGCTTGGAATAAAATGGCAGAATGAAAAGCTGTGCCGGAGACCATATCCGTGCCGACATTTATTGATTGCGCAGGAGTGAAAAATAATACAGAAAATAAATTTCATTCCGCACCGAAAGTCGGTAGGTTTTTGCAATTTGCCGGTTTAATAAAATATTTTTAATTTGGTCAGGTTTTGGTGTCCGTTTTAACGACGAAAGTCTACGTTGGTTAATCATTTCGAACGAAAATATTCCGACCGAGCAAAACATTTCGAAACAATTTGAGAAATTTTTCGTACAAGATTTGCTGTTGAATTATTGATGTTGCGGGCCCTTACGTTTTCAGGAAAAAAAAACAATATGTTGCTCGGATTTTTCATTTAGCAACCGTTTCGCCTATGTGTCGCGATCGTTTTATTTTTTAAAAGTGTTTTGTGTCGTGTAAAGTTTCCATCTCGCCGGAATGATTTTATTTTCACGTTACTGTCATGTAAAATTAGGAAGAGCTGGGTAAAATTTTGCAGCAATATTTAATTTCAGTATTGTTCTTTCGATTATTTAAAATGCACGATAAAATTTATATCTAATTTGATTGTTTACATAAAACTTTAAAATATTATGAATACGAAAAAGCCAAATTTGAATTTAATTTGTATAATTATCTTACCACAGAAACCGAAATAAAAACAGTTTAGAGCGTAAATCACAAGTTTATTGAACATTGATTTCATTTAACTTCAGTAAATTTTGAAAAACTGTATAAATTTCTTTTTTTTCTCTTCTCTTCGTTTATAATTTTCTTAAATTTTCCGCTACTTTTTATATATTTCTAAAGTTTAAGTACAAAAATAGTACGTCATCTTTCACTTGATGGCTATTAATGTTAATTTTAAAAATTATCAACTTGTTTTTTAATACACACATTTTATTTATAAAGAAATACAATTATCCCTATAACAAGGATGGCTGAACGTTAACATGACTTATTTACACAATGAAATTGCAAAATTATGAATTGATTAGAATATTTGTTTCACTTTGTTCTCAATTAAAGAGAGTAGGTTCAAATATGGAAGAACTGTTTTAAGAATTAAAGAATTATTTTTTTCCAAAATTCTTAAAATAAAATGGTGTATATGGTTAAAGCATTATTCGAAGAACACTTTACTCCTTAGTTGTCATGCACTATTCCACTCTATGACTTATAACATACGATACCATCTTATAAAAAACTTAAACTGACGTTTTAATAGTCTCAAAAAGTCAATGAAACAATGCAAACTAATTCCACTTCCATGTTTAAATTACTTTTTTCTTTTCTAACAGAAACAATGATTTGTACAACATTTTCCCGAAGACCGATAAGAGGCAAATATATATAAATATATAAATATATATATATATATATAAATATATATATGATGACACTATATTCCGGGATATCATCCGTTCGCTTGTTGAACTCCGACTGGAATCCTGCAGACGTTTCGCCAAAATCTCACTTGGCATCTTCAATGCTCGCGCTCCGAAAGCACTTCGAACACTGGGAGGTTATCGGCGGTGCGTGCGATATTTATACCATGCGCCGGAGATGGTAGCGGTGCTGTTTGTGCGGGAGGGGAGGTGGCTCCGCCCCCCGAATTGTCGCGTTGTTAATTTCGCCCGATCGTAGTTGCGATGTCCCCGTTGGCCGAAACGTCTGCAGGATTCCAGTCGGAGTTCAACAAGCGAACGGATGATATCCCGGAATATAGTGTCATCACATTTTTCCATCCGTGAATCAATACGTGAAAATATATATATATATATATATATATATATATATATATATATATATATATATATATATATATATATATATATATATATATATATATATATATATATATATATATATATATATATATATATATATATATATATATATATATATATATATATATATATATATATATATATATATATATATATATATATATATATATATATATATATATATATATATATATATATATATATATATATATATATATATATATATATATATATATATATATATATATATATATATATATATATATATATATATATATATATATATATATATATATATATATATATATATATATATATATATATATATATATATATATATATATATATATATATATATGTATATAATATCCCAGTAACCAAAATAAGTTTCTCCAGGATCTTCAGTCACCAAGCCACAGTTCTACTCTTATGTTTTATAAATCTAAACTTATCTCTTCTAAGGCATTAATACAGGTTTTCAAAATTGCCATTGTCATTAACATTGCTATCGGGGGTTTGGGCTATTTTGATATAATTATTACCTCGTTACTCATTCCTTCTTATTCAAGTTAATTGTATGAACCCGTTTTCATCGTTAAAGATAGTTTATTATTATTAAAGTGAAAACGTCGGAGAGGAGAAAATTTAGATGTTTTCCGGATTAAAAATTTCGAGACGAATTTTGCTTTACGGCTCCTAATGTTAAATTTACGTGGCACTCTTTAATGGAGGCATCAAGTAAAAGTCATAACTCTCTCACGGTAACACATAAAATCTTTTTGCGCGGCCGAATAAAACTTCCCTTCTAGTAATAATTAAAGGAATCCTTTACCCCCCTTAGTCAGCAAATCGTTTTTTATGTCGTTTCATTATCTCGTCGATGGAACGGATGGGAGGATGGGGGGTTGTCACAATCTAGTAAATTTATTCCGTATTTACTACGCGAGAGCTTGGCCGACTTACATATGTATATAAATCTTTATAATTTGCCTGGGAATACGTTCGCAGTCATTTAAAGGTAACTAGTTCGGAGCAAGTTCACCGGCAGAGTGAACTTGTGATGTAATGCATCACTTCGGGGTAGTAAAAACATCGCCCCCACCAGAGATTACGGCGAATTTATTCAGCTGCGTGGAGGTCTGCTTCGGTCTATATCATTATCTTGAGTCAAATTACATCACGTACAATTTGGCCGCGATTGGTGTTGGAAAGAAAAAAAGTTATCTCCGCTTGCCTACTTTATTTCATGTCGCCATTTTCTGCGAAATTGATCGAGGAATGACCGCGTTAAATATTTTTTTGTTGAAAATTGTGAAGTGTTGTATTTAACACCCAAGAATCTAAACATCTGTCGAAGTCACTTAGACTTTAGGTGGCCATAAGATAAACATACCTCGTTGTCACACGGGCGGGATTAAACTCAAAGTCGGAAACCAATCTGACAATGTCACCCGACATCGGTTTCCAGATAAAACCTTATTTATAGTTCAGGATTGCAGGCAGACCAAACTGTCTTCGATTTCAAATGCAGCTTCGGAAGCAAAAGTTGTGTATTGATATCCAGACTAAATGACAGTTTCGTCGTGTCTATTCGAGCGAACTCTCTAAAGTGTTCAATCGACGGTCTATAGATTCTATTAAAGACGTTTAGCTTGATAATGATCGTGTCATTCGCTTGGGGTTGTTTTTAGGAAAATTGTCCTTATGCAGATAGCCGTTAATTATTATACGAATTTAGACGGGAAACGCCCTTTAAAGCGCAAACTGTGTAACATAGCCAATTAATATTATCACTGACGAGTAAATTTGTATGTAAATTCCGCATTAATTGTCAAGACAAGATTCGTTATCGGTCCCGTCCAACCATGTTGACGCTCTTTACGATTCAATTATTAAGCGTTTTCCTTAATGAAACAGTTCGGTGCGGTTTAAATTTTGTTTTGATTTATCGACTGCCCCATTGATGCGATAATAATCTAATAGAGATGTTTTGTTGTTTAATTGATTTTTGTAAAATTGCACATTTAAACGACCATTTGTTTAATAGTTAGAACTCCCACGGAAAATATCCACATTTCCACAAAGGCACACGTCGACAAGCAACATGTGATGCAGAAACGCCCTTATTATTTTTGCATTTGTTATAAAACTTAACGGTGGCGCATACGAAGCGTTTTCCCATCGATTTACATTTTCCCAGCGTACGATTTGTTGTCAATATAAATATGAAAAATAAACCAAAGCATTGTTGTGTAACTAAAGTTATTTTTTAAGTGACAAGAAACACATCTCGATCAGTTAGAGTAGTTCCACAATACCGAGCAATACAAAAAAGGTAGAAAGGAACAGGTCATTAAAAAAGATAAAGGTAAAAATACAATTGTCACAAAGTCACTCAAACAAAGGACAAAATAATAATAATAAATATATGTTTTAGTTTACTATTAACGTAATTTTGTTTGTGAGAGAAGGAAATAATTTTTATTTAATAAGGTGTGATACAGAATAAAATGTATTGAATTAAAATAAGAAGTTTGTAAAGATATAGTCCAGCAAAAATTGCTAATTGTTTAAAATATGGTGATTGTGGTATATAAATATATAAATAAGTAGTTCTTACAGTGAACATTTTGTGTTTTTAAAGTATTGCCTACAGCTAGCATTATAACGCAGGACAAAAAAGACTCGGATGATTTTCTTTTGTCCCCAGACAACAATGTTATAAGATATTGTCAAGTATACTAATGCATAGTAAGTAAACATTTTTTTGATGGTGCCTTGGTGGAAATAGAATGTTTTAAAGAACTTAACAGAGAAGTTTTGATAGAGTCTTAAACAGAGACCAATTTAACAGAGTCTTTTATTTTTCTGGAAAATGCAGCAGTGACATTAATTCACAGGCCGACACAGCGGCAATTAGCATCAATAAAGACGTAACAAATTCTCGCAGCATCATGATATGTTAAAAGAGGGTTGAAATGCAGGTGGTATTATTGATAGCAGTAGATAAAATCTCGAAAATCTTTTTTTTTTGTTTTCATACAACACAACACTTAATTCTGTAGTTTGTGCTAAACGCTGTTATCAGGTATGAAGAATTTTTGGTGTCGTTACAGAATTTCTTCTTCTTCTTCAAGTGCCGTTTCCTCCCAGAACATTGGCGATCAGTCGCATGATTTCACTTTGTCCGCAGCAGATCTAAACAATGTCGTGGTGCTTACTCCATACCACTGACGAAGATTTTTGGGCCAAGACGTTTTTCGACGACCAGAACCACGTTTCCCCTCTATTTTTCCTTGTATGATTATATGCTTTCTTCTTTTAATGGTATTAAGTGCCTCTCTTTGTTCGTATGTCGCAGAAACGCTTGATTCGTCACTCTGTCCACCCATGATATCTTCAACATTCTCCTGTAAGCCGACATTTCGAAAGCCTCAATCCTCTTACACATTGTTTTAGCGAGAATCTATGTTTCCATACCATAGAATAATATGCTAAAGACATAGCAATGTAATAAGCGTATTCTTAAGGCTCTGTTTGGTTGATACATTTTGCACGTCCTTAAAAGATGTTCTTACTTGCTCTATTCTGTTTTTGATTTTTTGAATTGAGTCCCAGTTTTCATTCACCCATCTTCCCAAGTGCTTGGATGTTTATACTCTCTCCACTATTTCTCCATTTACGCTGACATCTGTTAAGTTACAGATTTTGCCAGCTCTATTAGAGAAAAAAACTAAGAAATACATGCTCAGGTATTAGACTATTTAGTTAGCTTAGGTTTGATATTTATCAATAATATTTAAGAGTCGATCGGCTACACCTTAAAAGACAATATATTTTCCGTCTGCCGTTGTCAACTCTAAACTCAACTTTGGCAATAATAGGGTTGCCGGCGGTTGATATTTTATTATTATCCTCACGTTTTCGAGGTAACCATCCCTTTTTGATATTTGATGCTTGCCATTTGAAAAGTCAGTAAGGTTGGGCATATCCGGAATTTTTATGTTTTCCAAAACAAAAATGTGCGGTTCGTTTTGGCGCTAAATGCGAAATTGTATGCTTACAGACTAGAGATAATGCACGTTTATTTTATTTATACATTTTTTGGGGTTAAAAAGTTAAGTAGATTTGTTAGTCAGACAACATGTTTAGTAACATAATAAAAATAAATTAAAACATCGTACAATTATCATCTTTTTATTAATATTCTATGATTGACACTTAAAATTCGTGCTTTACTATTTTTCAGTAAGAATAATTATATTATATTATATTATTATATAATTTTTTTCTTTTATAAAATGGAGATATTTGACTGCTTTTTTAAATCTAATTATAAATTATACCTATTATTTAAATTTTCAGTTTGCCGAATTGAGAGAAAAGATTTGTTTAATTATATTTTCCTTGGAAAATCGGAATATAGTTTTTAATACAAAAGAAGAAGATTTGCAAATCTGTTAAAAAGGTGCATATCTTGTTACAGTGGTGCTTCCAATGAAGTCGGGTTGGTTCATGAGTTACATTCGAAATCGTTGGACCCGACGTTATTTCGCTTTAATTCCTCTCAATGGGACCGAACAAAAATCAATACAACCGAACAAAACAAATTTTGCCATTTGCTTTTTGGAGTACCATCTAATTGTTCGAACGGGTCTATTGTTTATCAAAACATATCGGTTTTGGCAGGGTTAATATTCAATTGATAAATATTAAGGGTAGAAGTACACATCTGGCGTATTTATATTTTAGGTCGGTACACCCATATTTCACGTTTGTATTTACCGGCAGTCTACATCGTCATACGTCCCGTAATATATGGCGTATACACGCGATGTGTCAGTTTTCAGCTTCGCATCTCATTCAGCCCATAACTTATAAATTAAGATGACAAATTATGGTACAATTTATTTTTTGTCGCCGCTGTCGCGCGTTGTGCAAATTTGTGCGCGCTGCCCGCCACAACTACCATTGCAAAATTTAAAAAAGGGTAGGGAAACACAATCCCGTTAAAAAAAAAACAATACGCACCCACATACACACAGAAAATAAAGGACAGCGCCTCTCACGTATAATCAATCATTCGAATATTTCGTGTTAATTATCAGTTAATTATTTCCGACTATCGCAGTTGCAAAATACTCGTTGAATTATTTATTTTTGAGTGGATGCCTCGTTTTACCAATTAGAAATTATTCAGCGGTACAACGATTCGGCGTTATACAGAGTGGGTCGGTACTGATCGATTCTTTTATATCTCCGTATGCGTTGGTTTAATCGAAATATTGGAATTACAAAAGTTATTTGTATCAAAGTGTTCGATTGTGCTACACGCACTGAGCTTAGGAATCATTTTAGAGTCTCTGATAGCGCCCATCTTTGATATTTTAATTGGAGCTTGCTTTCCTTCAGGTTTTTCTACATCTAATTTCAATAGTTTTTAAGATTTCAATTTTTTTTGGGGGACCAATGAGATAGCCAGCACTAAGAGAATATTTTTGCAACCTCCGCAGCCTTAATTTCTTGAAGCACACATGCTCCAGCCCAAAGCTTTGCCAAGTTCTCATCCTGCAGCAGCAAATGGACGTTTTAATTAGAATGACTTACTATATGTTGTAGCTAGCTGACTACTGATATATATATATATATATATATATATATATATATATATATATATATATATATATATATATATATATATATATATATATATATATATATATATATATATATATATATATATATATATATATAGTATATATATAGGATGTCCGATAAGTGTTGGACCGTTATTAGTTTTAAAATTAAAAAATAAAGGTAACTTTTGGAGAAACTCTTTTTCGAATTTTGTGTGGTTTAGACAGAAATTGAGACTATATATTTTTTATGCAAAATTATGTTCTTAGCAAACATGGTCAATTATAAACACTTATACAGCCTACTAGGGTAAAAAGTAAGTTTCATAATAATATTATTAATGAAAACTTTATTTAAATATGCGAAATCTTAATAACTTGTCCCATCATTCGTTGAAACAAGTAAAATTAAATAAAATATAAGAAAGATACGTTTAAAATAATTAACAGTCAGTATTTTCCGCCAGCGAGTTTATTCCTAAAAATTTCAAAAATCACTCGAGTTAGGTATGGTATATATATACAGTAAATCATAAGTATTTTGACAAGCTTTGTGAAAAAATAATAAAAATATAGGCGTCTCATTTAAAAAGACACCCTCTGTAATTTTAAAATATCTGGACATCTAAGATCGTTAGAAGGAAGTCTTCTAAAAATGTGTTTAAAATTTGATCAGGTAGTCACTACTGCAAGCCGTGGAAGACCATATTTACTAAGAACATAATTTTGCATAGAAAAATACATAATCTCAATTTCTGTCTAAACTACACAAATTCAAATAAGTAGTTTCTATAAAAGGTACCTTTATTTTCTAAAAATATCAAAATTTGTCCAGCATTCATCGGACATCCTGTATATATAAAAAATAAAAAAAGTAAGAATTTGATTTCAACAATAAAACTTTTGAATAAACTTTTGTTCCTGAGAAAAGGTACATGCCCCTAATAAACTAACCAACCCTGTACATAATCTTATGCTGGACACTCTGTATTCATTAGTTTATTAAAAAAATTAGTAAAGCTGAAATTTATGACCGGATGTTCTGTGGGAAGCTGCGTAAGGGAGGGTCCATTATTTGTTCTACGTGTTGTATGTGCCTTGGTATGTATAATTAGTACTTGAATAATAAACTTTATTCATTTATTGCCGATACATTTGTTAGTGTGGAAACTATTTTGCATACAACAGTATCATACAAACAACTTTTTTATTTAAACTTTTACGGAGGAACGAATGAGCAATATTGAGCTACCCCGTATATAACATCGGCTCGGAAATTTCGTTCCGCGTTTGGGTGTTTTTTTTTCGAATTGTCTTTGATTTAAAAGACGGCGAAACTCAAGCGCCATTATCGGCTTATCGGATTACAGGTACGTTCAAATCGAATCAAATCAAATCGGTCGGGAAAATTAATTGGTCGGTACCACTGCGTTGGCTGATGCGACGCGTCATAGGATCGGCGGTCCTTGTTTCCGCTATTTTACTTGTCTTTAAGCGTTTAATGAAGCAAATGATGCGGCTTCCTCGGATCACGGACACGAAAAAGGCCCGCTGGATTTCCTTTAATTAGTTTTTCTGCATTTCGCCTCTTGATACGTCTAAAGTCGAACGGCTCTCGGTTAAATTGGGAGCTTCGGTACAACCCCATTTTTTTGCCCCTTTTTTATTATTTACGGAAATATCGAATTTGGCGACCGACTTTATTGACGAGTCCAAGCCTTATCAAAAATTGAGCAATTTCACCGAAACTCCTACAAAAAGGAACGATGAAAAGGCAGCATCAATTATAACAAATTTGAATCGAATGTTATTTTTACACTTTGCCGTAAAATGAAACATGTAAAACATTGGGGCTTCAAAAAATATATCCAATATTTAGAAACATTTCATTTTTTGCTTTTAATCTGTATTTCTTCCCTAGAAATTTAGAAAATATTGGATGATGAAAGTATTTCTTTACAAAAAACAAATAGATAAAATCGGTAGATCAAGAAAACAATCGTGTAGATTGCTTAGTCTTGTTTGAATTTGGAACAGGATATGGGAAAAAGGATGCCATTCCTAAATCTTTTCCTTCCAACTTCACGCGACAATAGAAACAAAGAGATTTTAAAAAATATGTTTTAAAAGAATATAATAAAAAGCTAAGGTACGATGTCCAATAACTTGCTTTAAGGATTATTTAAACTTCAAATCGGCATCAGCATTTGAAGCATTTTTATTAGGGTTTAATTGATATTTGTCACTTTAACATATTTTACGTTTTTTATTTTATTTCATATTCTATATTTTATGAGAAAAATTGATGAGTTAAACGGCGGGATATTTTTTGTCATGATATGGGAAACAATTATGTGATTCCTAGGTCTCTCTCATCCAACTGTACACAACAATAAAAGACGGTGAAGTACTTTTTTGTGTTGAATATACATGCCAATGTATCGATTGTTATTTAATGGTAAAAAATGTAGGTCATAAAAGCATAACTAGATAATGTACCTTTAGAAATGTGCAGTATATTGTACATTATATAATGGGAAACTACGAAGCAGCAGTACTAATTATAATAATGCTTTTGTTGAATTGAAGAAAGAATATGTTATTTTTATACTTTTTATTTTATTTTATTTTATTTTTATTCTTCCTTAGAAATTTAGAAAATATCTGATAAATATGATATAAATCAGCCATAAGCATTTGAAATCTCTACATATTTTAAGCTGTAAATTTTTGATATAACTGAGACAAAAATCAAGCAACGTCCATAGATCAGGACAATACTTATGTAGGTTGCTTTGCTTCATTTCAAAAGTAGATGTAAATGAAAAAGAGCATACCATAAAAATTGTGTGGTTTCTAGTTCTTTTCCATACAACCCAACGTAACAAGAGATATAAAGAGATTAATTTTTGAAATACTATTTTTGGAAATTCACATTGCTTCGGCGATTGCTTAAAAGTGAATATTCGAACGTTTTTTTTTTCTCGAGAATGCAACTTTGTGGCATTGTGGAAGTACGATCTCCAACAACTTGGTTGAAGGTTACTTTAAACCATTCTGTTGCAAATCCGATTCAGCAAATGTGGAAACACGATGAATTGTTATTGTTAGTAAATGTAGCGCAAAAAAAACAAATGCATATATTTTTGAAAATGTGCAATATATTCGTCTTATTTTTTTTACATTTTGTGGGATGCTCTTGATACTTAACCAATAAAATAAATAAATTAATAACAGCGTTGGGCGACGTCCATTTTCACAGTTTTGGTTGGCTGTTTGTGGCTGAAGTCAGGATTGCCACCTGCATCGATTTGCTTTTTGAAGAGGTAAGCAGCCTTGGTCTTGTCGATACAAACGACGGGAATGTCTTTGCTGATGGTGCTACGCACTCTGTGTTTGCAAACCGGAACCGCGCGGGTGGTAAAGCAAAGACTTCCGTTTTCCTCTACGTAACGGTGTTGAAGTCTGGTACCACTGGATCCTTTCCTACTCTGGTCGAGGCTCTGCTTGCCTGAATCGATTTCAGAAATATAGTTGACGTACAGGGGCAATACTTTCTGTACGCATTCCTGGCTTGCACCCAAACGCTGTTGGTTCTGTCCGATCTTGTAACTTTGGATGAATTTCTGGACATCTTTCGCAACGCAATTGCTAGGAGTGAGGAAATCTTCAAACTGGTCAGCGTTGAAACGACCGCACAATCCAACAATATCGTTGCCCAATTTGTCGTTGACTGTGGTAATTCTTACGCGTTCGCCATCGTAGATCACGTAGAAGGTATCTTGGATTTCAACTTTTACTTCGCCATTTGGTAGAGCGTAGATCTGGATGTATCCCTCGTTTAAGTCGGTGCTTTGTTTGTCGTTGATTGTTACTTTCTGGCCATCGACCAAAACGGTTGCTGCAGGGTTGGAACCAGAGAATTCACCCTGACCTTCGGTAGGCTGCATGGCGATCTCCACCTGCTTTTCTTCGGTTTGAGGACTGTTGATCACGATCTTGAGTTCTTTGTGCTCCGACTGTTCACGAACCAACACGACGAAGTTTTCCATTTGTTCTTTTAGTTGTTGTTCTGCGTTGGATTGGGTGCTTTGTTGACCAAGACGTCTCGCTTGTTGCGGCACGTATTGCATCATTACGGTCCAGTCGCTTCCTAAGGAGATGGGGTAAGTCTTGTTGTTGAAAGTCTGCGTCGCAGTATGGTCGACCACGCAAGTAGCTGAAAAAACAAACCAGAACAATTTATGCGATTGATTTGCAGATTTTCATAATTTTACTTACGTCTGAAGTTCTTGAAGCCGACGGCCTTGCCGAACATACGAGATCGAAGGTGGAATACTGGATGGGGAACAACAATAGTCTGGGCCCATTCGTTCATGGGAATATCAGAAATCGTAGCTTTCTCGTGTTCGCCGGTAACTGAAATGTTCAAGTATTTCAAGTTGGGTTGGAAACGGACTTCCGCGAGGTATTGTTGATCCTGCGATTGTGCGCTTTCGAACTGGGTCATTGGGTAAAAGAACAAGCGAATGCCTCTGTATACGTCCTTGATGGGGCGAGTGATCTTCTCGTCCCAGTTTTCGGGTTTCATTTGTACTTCCATTCTGTCGAAGAAGTTGGCTTGGATGGTCAGGTTAGCGCAGGCTGGAAGGTTACGGTTGCCCTCTTGCATTTCTTGTTTGCATACTTGGTACAAAGGTTGACTCAGTAAATATTCCTTCCTCTCTGAGCTTCTGCGCATGGTAATCTTGCCTTGGACCTTCATCGATTTCGATTCGCTTGGTCCGTAAGAAATCAAATAGTTGAACTTAGCAGAAGGTTCAGTTTTCAACGCGTAAGTCAAGTCAAGACCGTTGGTGTTTGGGATTTCTCCTTGAATTTGAGCTGCAAGTTGTACCGGTTCGTCTCTTACATTGTTCTTGTAATATACTAGTCCATAGTGTTTAGGATCGACATTACTCTTAGCTAAGCCCAAAGTTAAGGAGTGTTGCCTTTGTCTATCACCTTCGAACTCAACAAGCATATCATAGGCGCGGAGATAAGCGCTATTGATTCCAGATCCAACATGTTTCATAATTTGCTTTTGCCTTTCCATGGGTTCCGCCTTAATCTGATTTAATTGGTCCAACGTGATGAACCCAGCCCTTTGCGGCATTTCCGGTTGTTTCTTGTAGGCTTTTTGAAGTCCTAACCTTAAAGTGATTTTGCGGGTGGTGGACTGACCAGGTACAAATGCGACGCTGAATTCAGATTGATGCATACATGCGTTATCCCAGAGTTGTTCCCACGCGGTTATGATGTTCTCAGATTTCCATACTCGCATCAACTCCAGCAAGTTCAAAGATTGTTCGTGGTGGTGTCCCCAAAGGCGGAACGCTAGTCCGGTGTTTTTCTCACCGAATATTTTATCGTACTGCCTTTGGTTGTTTTGCGTGATGACTTGGGTATTGGGCCTGAGTGCTGTAGGAGTGATAGTCATAACATCGCTTCTCGAGGTAAACGGCCAGGCGCTGTAGTGGAGCAATCTTTCTCCCTTAACCTTTGATGGGTCTATTTCCCATTTCGATTGCATGTTTTTAACGTCGATTTCAATCTTAGCGTTGACTGGGATGTTGAAATGGAGGTTTCGGTTAAAGCCGGAGATATATTGCTGGTGGTCGAAGGGAGTAACGAAGGACAAATGGCTTTGAACTTTACCGCTGACGATCATATTTGAGTTAACTTCGGCGGTAATGGTCTCGGGCATTTCCAATTTGTTGTTTTGGGAAAATGAAGGAGAAGCGGCTGCCTTAATATTAGCTTGAACGTTGAGTACTACAGGCATATCGTAGGCGTACAAAAATGGAAGACCCATTTCCGTGGGGAACGAGATAGCTAGTTCCTTGAGGTTGCCCAATTTGGTGTACCGTTGTTGTTTACCATTCTTCAGAGATTCTTCCAACTGGCGAATTTGTTCTGGCAATCTCTCTAGGGTGTTGTTGTCGATTGACCACAGCTTATGTAAGGATCCCATTTGAGTATAAATGAAACCTTCGAGTTGCTCCTTCTCCGGCGTTTCCAAATTCAACATACGGGCGACGTTTTCGCTCGACCATTTGTTTTGTCCACCTTGTTGGGATCGCTGGGATTTGAGTTGTTCATATTGTTCGGTTTGTTGGAACAAAACGTTCTTCAATTCCTTGATACTGGATACCATTGCTTGTACATTAACAAAGTGCTCGTTCATTCCATTGATGCGGCCTTTGACCTGATATTTCAGCGACTTGGGCAAATAGCTTTCTTCGGATCCAATGTGGTATACGTGGTGGACGTATTCCTGTTGCATTTTTTCATGCACGTAATCTTTCCAGCCGTTGTAGTTTTCTATCCCGTAAACTTTGCTAGTGAGGAGGGGTCTAGCGGATTCGGCAGCGTGACGCCTAGAACCAGGATAAATACGTTTAACAATTTTCATTAATTGATGCAAAATAAAATTTCATAACTTACAATTTTTGCAGCCGTGGGCTTCTTAACTGGCAGGCCGTTTCAATAGCAGATTTGACGGCACCGTTAACGAGTTCTTGTTTGTCAATGTTGGTGTACTCGGCCATGCTTTGCAGCATTTCAGCTGGAGGCACGGTACGGATAAGTTGGTAAACGGCGGATGCTCTGATCTCCTGAATTTCACTCGGGTTCTGGTAGATCTTGTACAGAACCGAACGAGCAGTCACGGGATACGATTCCACTAGTTTGTCCAGGGAAACTACCATCATCATACGTTGGAATTGGGAGCATTTTTGTTCCCCCTCTAAATATTTTTCGAACGACGAAAGGATATTCCTGTGTCCAATGTTCCCGAGGGCTCGGATGTAAACATGGATTTTACTCGAATCCGCTTCTTGAATGGAACGGTCCAAGCAGCTCGAAACGTAAGGGATGACCTCGTCTTTCATGAATTTCCTTCCCTGAGCGGTGTTGAAAGTTCCGAAGCTGTGGACCGGGTATTGACTGTGCGACTGGTTGGAGTTGACGTAAACACGGTTTACCAAGTCGGTAAAGGAAAGCAGAGCGGATTCGTTCAAGTGATTTTGGGAACTAACCACGGGATCTTGCACCAGTTCGAAAAATTTGCGCATGTATTCTTCGGTCGGTGTCCTTACCGAATAAGCCATCGTCGAGACAATTTCCGCAGCTTCTTCGTATTCGATTTTCTTAGATTTGATCCATTCCTGGATTGTCGAAAAGGCGGGTCCCGTGCCAGTTTCAGAGACTGCGTCACGGAATGCTATCCAGGCATCACGCTGAGGGCCTTGTTTCGATTGAGTGTACAAAGCTTGAGCGACGGAATTCAATTCAGCGGTGTCCATCAAACGGATAAGGGAGCATAGAATGGTGAATTTGCTGAGGGTCGCTTCGGTCAAGATTTTTTCGGGCTCCTGAATGTCTTGTCCGATCTCTTGGGCGATCTTTTGTACATTTTGTTTCAAGTCAAAGCTGCCGCTTTGTTTGATGGACTTTCCGTGGTATCCCATGAAGTAAGGGAGGAGAGGTAGCTCAGGGGCCGTGTTCATCCCGGGTTGGGGTTGTTGTTGGACGTATTCCTCGGAACTTTGTTGATCGGATTTGTAAAGTTTTTCGATCATTTGCCTGGCAGAACGGCGGAATCTTCCCCACGTTTGTTCTCCACTTTCTTCGCTCGATTCCAATTTGGAAAGGTGCCTGCGTTTTTGACCGCCGCTTACATGGTCGGCATCAGCGAAAGGGCTTTCGTATGAGTAGACAAGGTTTCCGATCGAAACCGGACTCGAGAGCTCTGGTGGTTGTTGGCCTTGGTTCTGTACTTTGTCCAGGGTCAAATTAACCATACTGATGACGGAACCCTTCTCTTTGTTGTCCCAGACAGGGTTGACCAAGATCTTGTTGACTGTGAGGACAGATTGTACAGTGAAGCGTGAAAGTTTTCCGGTCAAAATGGCGCGGGTCTTTGCGTTCCTAACGAAGAATTGTCCAATGCGATTGGACGTGGGTTCAGCCTCGTCGATGCTTCCAAATCCATAGTGGTAAGACGGACGGTCGTAAGCTTCGCTGTAGTTTTTGTTCTTCACAACTTCCATGATTTCACCATCCCCTTTGAGGTTAAGCTGGGGAGCTAACCAGGGTTCGCTCTGGAGTTGATATTCGGGCAAAGGGTGGATCTCGTAAGACGTTACCGTTTCGCCAGTGATCGTTTCTTCCAGGGTTTTGAAAACTCCATCGTTTCTGCCTTCGCTGGGGAAAGTGTTGATGGGATTGTAGACTGCGCGTTTTCCTTGAACGTCAAGTTGGAATTGGCTCATAATACTTTTCACAAAGTTCGCTTCCCAGTTGGTCATATCTTTCTCGACGATGACGTTGTGTAAGATGCCATCTTGGAGTTCAATTTGGAAAGGCTTCTCAGACAGCGACAATGGTTTATATGTCAACTGGGATTCTGGTACAAAGGACTTCCAGCCTCCTGGTAACTCAGAATGGATCTGGGCATATTGGGCATCGGATATTTGTCCTTGAAGCTTTCCATCGGTTCTCAGATAGATATGGAGTTTTCCTTTGATGAAAATGCCCGAGTATTGATCCGCAACCTCGTGAAGTCCAGTCAGTGTGCGTCCGTTAACCAAGTAGACATATTCGGTGTTCTCCTTAAAGGCCGGGAAAGTGGCCAGAGTACAACCCACTAAAAATGAACGCAAAAAATTTAAAAACTAATTGTAGTTTATTCCGAAGTCATAAGTGTCATAAGTCATAAGTCATACTTGTTCGTTGAAAAGTTTTATTTGCTTTGAAACATTCAATATTCTTTTTATATTCAGGATATTTTTAATAAGTATCCCATAACTCACAGGGCGATTCCTTAAGTATTTCTAAGAGAATAATTTGATATAAATAAAGGGCTTCAGGGTGTTCGATATTCTATAGAAGGGAAGAACATTACAAATTGCTAATAATCTACATTTCGAGTAACTGGTGCGTTCCTTTTTTTACTTCAAAAATATTCAGTCCAAATCCATTACGGGTGCCACTGGTATTTTTTTTAATACTTGGTGCCTAAAAATGCACTTTGATACTTAAGTGTACTTGGAACTTAGAACACCTTGTTTCTCGAAAACGAAGCTCCTGCAAGGGATATTTCGATAATTTTTTTCCTTAAAATATTTCATAAATGCTCAATTCAAATTATTAAAAAACATTGAGACATCCAAAATTATTCTAAAGCTGTTGTGTGTGTTGTGGTTGTTTCAAAATTAAGTCCAAAATATTTCAAAGAAAAAAAAAACAGCGCAATGAAGAAAAATACATAAAAATAAAATATATTGGACTTACCAAGGGCAAACAAGACGATTGCAGACCTCATGATGAACTGTACTATTAGTTCTTCACAGGTCTTGTGAATGTAGGTTTGCACAAAATGGTAAAGTATTTATACCAATTACTTTGCTGATATTTGCTGTTTTGAATAAAAATTGTTAGATAATGGACGCAGTTGCATGTTGCGTTTGTCGGATACAAATTAAATGTTTATCAGACATACGGACGTTCCTTAGAAACCGCGCCGTCGAAATTGAAAAGAAATCCCTAAGGGCATATTTGGATAGTCTTGAAATGTTTTTAATTTTTTAATTAATTTTTTTAAAATTTTATTTTTAGAATTCAAAATTTTAAGGATTTACATTATATATTTTCCATTGTTATTGAAAGTGTCGATTATAAATAAGACTTCTTTCGTTCTAATAATAATAACCCTTAATAAATGCTAATTACTTAATTCACTCTTTTAAAAATTTTGTATATTTGTGGTTCCTAAGATATGGTGAGAAAAAAAATCGATACCATCCTATCAAATACTTTTGGAGGCAGTGCAGGCAGTAATTGTCTTTCAAAATATTTTAAAATGCATTACGCTCCTCTACAAGTCATAACTTTCTTATATTTGCTTATATAAGCATTAATTTCACTTTTATTTTTACCTAAAAAGCTGCTTGTAAGTTTTGAAATAATCGATAGATGTGATTTTCAATGGGAAAATTTGATATAGATGCTAATTATGCAAATACTTACAGCAAAAACTAACCAAAACTATTATTATTATTATTTTATATAATTTGAACAAATAGAATTGTTTATTTATTTTTTTTAAATTCTAATAAATCACTTTAACTGTTATTTAACAAAAATAAAATTTTTAAAAATAAAAGAGCAACTTCAATATTAAAGGCGACTTAAATTGTTGATTTTGTATGGTGCTATTTTATGTAATAAAATTTTTAAAAAGCCACACGGGCGTCTTCACAATTGAATAATAATAATAATAATAAACGGTTGTTATTCTATTTCTCAAAATAATACATAAAAAAAATATAAAAAATATCAATTTAAAGAATAAACCGTCGGGCTGTGGGCATCTATATTTGACACAAATATATTGTTGCGGCGTTACTGTAACTAAAGGAATTTAGTTGTCGCATGTCGTTTTAATAATCAATAAACTATAAATGTGAGAATCGACCGATCAAAACCAAAAATTTATTTATTAAGAAATAAAGGAGCCAGTTAAAAAAGTATCTTCTTAATGGGTTGGTTCTTACGTTCTGGAAACAATTAAGTTCAATATAAATGTCGTTGACGAATCTGATTCCGAAAAATTTTAGTTTTTTATGAATGCACAAATCGTAAACTCTACTGGGATAGTCCCTGGTGCCTATGGATTAAAAAATAAATCTCGGGCACTTGTATTGGACATTTTGTGTTTTTCGTTTGTTAAAAACACTTAGAAATCGGCCACATATTTAGTCGCAATAATTAAGAGTGTGATCAAAGAATCGCTAGCCTTAATATTGAAGAAATGTTTATAGCGTTAAAGAGACCTTAAAATAGAATAAGCCTTTAGACCCAAACTTTCTTTTATGAATGCTCAAAATTTGTATTATTAATAATTATTATAATTAGTTAAAATAATTATATTAAAATCGACTGACGGAATCTATTATTACACATTCGATCTCCAAAAACGGAAAAGTGTGGCGTTTATCGGCTGATAAATGCGCGTGCAGTTTTGCCTATTTGCAAATATAGATTACATTTTTCATTCAAGTTATTCGCTATCGACGCCTGTTAAAACTAAATTTGTTACAATGTATATCTTGCAGATAACAATTCATTCACTAATATTTCAATGCGAAATGATAATTTTAATTGATGTAAAACGATATCGTTTAATTCTGATGAAACGGCATTCGCTTTCTGCATATACATTTTCGAGGTTATCTGGTTGCACAAATAATTAAATTAGGTTCTTAATATTTTTATCCAGCGTTAAAATAAATTAATCGGGCCTGAATGTATACATCTGCGTGAGATTTTCCCCATGTTTGTTGATCTCACAGTCCGGTATACATTTTTAACGGTTTAATCCATCTCGGGGAAAGAAATCCTTGCCAGTTGTTTTGAACGGGTTCTATTTTGGAATATTTAGACTTTCGGCTACAATCTCGTAACTGGAAACATTCCAATTTTTTTTGTGTCATTAATGTTATTTACTTAGGCCTAAAAAATTATTATTTCTCAAGCTCAAGCTCAAGCCGGGTGGCGTCATAGCGTGTGATTTTCCATTAATGGCCGGTAAGCTGATTGCCGATCTCATTGTTTACATCTGGATTAATTCGCGTCATTTCCGGCCATTTAACCGTCCATTATAGAAGAATGGGCTCGATATAGCCTTAAATATTCGCTGATGCGATGGCAAACGTGCCAAAAAAAAAATAAGAATCATAATACTAAAGGTTTCAATTTGCTACCAATACAAAAACATACACATACAAGAGTAACTACGTTCTTCTGGAAAAATGCCGTTGACAAACATGGCCCCTGTATTAAATCTCAAGCGAACAATATAATCGAATAAATACAATTTATAAAGAGGAGCGATCCTTATCCACGGTCACATGGAGGTTAAGTAATTTTCAAATCCCTTTTAAAACTACTGTTAGATTTAGTTTTACGAGAATCCTGAACTTAATTATAAATTATTGACAGCTTATCTCAAATCTTGGAAGTGAACATTTCTACGAAATAATATGGGCATTGTTTTATGAAAAAGGCAGACAAAGGATACATTTCTACTATGTATGTGTGTATCCGTTAAAGGTGTCAATAATAATAATAATAAAAAAATATATTTTATCATAATAACACTATGGAATCAAAATACAATAAACTCCGTTTATAATGTACATCGGATATAACGTACTTCCGGATGTTTTTGGTCCGGCCAAAATACTCTTGATGTTTCATCGGATATTGCGTACCATATATAATTTCTACTGAGATTATAAAGTAAAATATGTTCACTATTGTTCTGGTTATAAAGTGCGAGTGTACGCTAAAACCAGATTATTGAGCGGTTGTTCCCCGGGGATTTTTCAGTAATCATTTGCGAGGTTTTCTCTTTTTTTTTTGAGTTTATGGTTAAAATGGAGGATCGGCACAAGTCTTTAACTGTAAAAAAAGATAGAGTATTTCGAAGATTCCAAAATATTGCAATAAGTGGTCCAGTTCTGAAATCGAAAGCCGAAGAATTAGCCAGGGGATTACATGGTGACGATTTTAGTTGTTCTACAGGTTGGCTCGGACGTTTTAAAGTTCGTCACAACATAAACGTCGGAAAAATTTCTGGTGACGCAGGAAACAAGCTGTGCTGAACTTTTTAGAGGATAAGTGGACCAGTACAAAATTACAGCTCTGAGGCTATTTTACAAGATGACTCCAGATCGTACCCTTAAATTTAGAGGAGAAAAGTGTTTGGGTGGGAAGCAGTCGAGCAAAGCTACACCGTTTGAGTTTGTGCAAAGATGATAGAAAGCGAAAAGTGCAAACTTCTTATTATTGGTAAATATGAACGAAATGAAAAATGTCTGTCATTTATAAGTCAAACCAGCGAGCGTGGATGACTAAAGCAATTTTTTATAATTATTTAAAGGATTGGGATGAAAAACTAAAACCTCAGAATAGAAAAAAATGGCTTCTGGTTGACGATTAGGCAGCTCATCTAAAAAATCTAATCCTTTCAAATATCAGATTAGTTTTTGCCTCCAAACAGCACCTCAGTCGTCCAACCAATGGATCAGAGCATAATAAAATGCCTTAACACATATTATCCCGGATACTTTTTGTATCGTTTGATCCAGTCATTTGAAAATAAGGAACCTTTCAATATCACTATCCCAGACTTTCACAATGTCGGAATGATTTTACTTCAACCACTATTTTAAACTGCTTTCGACATGCAGGTCTGATGAAATCGGAAGATGAGTTTGATTCAGACGATGACGACTCAACTCTGGTTTTATATAAAATAAAAATATAGCGGACTTCCGCTTATCGAGTAATCATTTTCTGGTCCCTTAAGGGTAGTTTATAACCGCAGTTTACTGTAATCATCATAATACTAATAAAACTAACCATATTTAATACATAATTTTCTTCAATATAATTGACAAGATTGAAACATGGAAGTAAACCTTTAGTAATAAAATGTACACAATTTTTTGCATATTTTTCTTAAAGATATTTGTGTACCCTATAAAGCAAATTTAGTTTTTATGTATTACTTATTAGATTAACATTACAATTACAATAGACATTATAATAGAGCAGATGTATTACGGACAAAAATCATTATTAAGATAAGAGCAGTTAACAAAAATGAGGTAAATAAAACTAGGAGTTATACTCTTAACGTCACGAGCGATGACGTAGCATCGGTGCATTATAAAAAGAAAAAAAGCAACTTAATAGACCAAAATCAAACCCTAAATGTAGTTCCGCGGACTAAACGGGATCAATGAGAGGTTATTTCAATATTTAAATTATTTGAGGTCATTTCCATAAAACAAGTCAGGCACCATTTTAATATACGAGTAACCGCCTACCTGAAGCACAAATTTAACTTCATTAAAGCAACCGCTGAAAATAAATTAAGGGCTAAATTTAATAAAAAGTAACTTCGGAAAACGCCAGACCACTTAATTCATATTTGGCGTAAAAGTTTGCGCGCGCATTTGCAGTAATATTAATCACACGTGTGTCCTGAACGCGCGGTTCAAAATAGTTGAGAGTTTTATGATATATCCGCAACTTTTCAACACCCATAAATGAACGTGAGCAAACCTCCCTCCTCCCACCCGCCGTCCCCAAAACGTGCTAACGACACACCCTTTTTTATCGGCGAAAAGGAATGATTTAACGTCGAGAGTGATCGAAAGCCATTGTTCGAAAGTCGGGTGGCAATTTTTTACGTGAATTTCCCTAAATAAGTATTGCCCAACCAATCCCAATCACAATTAAATATACAGGATGTTTTTTATTAAACTATCTAAACTCCGGGTGAGAATTGACACTTTTATGAGGCAACTCTATTTTCAAATAGTAACTGGTCACAATTTTTTAAAATAAAATCGATCTCTATAAAATAAAATGAAAAAAAAAACAATAGGAAATAATGAATGCACGAATGCGCGTATATTATTAATCAGTGCCGTTAATAGATTCTTTGTTCGTCCATTTGGGTATCAAATTAGTTAGAAATATTTCAATATGCGTGGCAGTCATAAAATAACAACTGAAAAGTATTAATAATATCGTTGCTTTGTATTTCATATTTCATAAATCTATTTCACATAATCGTATTATTTTTACCCATCGAATACGGTTCTACAGAATGGATATTGACTTAAGAGACACCCTGTACTTTCGTAATTTGGAAAAATCAATCATATTAATAGTACACTATTCAATTTACCTTCGTCGTATGTTCACAAGAAAATAAATAAAATAATAAAAATAAAAAGTAAAATACTTTTCCCAAAATGATCATCGATGATTTTAAAAACAACATAGCAAATCAGGATCCAGTACAGTATACACAGTATATATAGTATTATTCTTACTTGCATCAACAACAGCTAAAACATTCATAAGATGTTTGAATAATGAAAAAAATCGTAATATTCTTGAAGGATTAGAACGTCACGTATGATAGTCCTAATCAGACCGCTCAAATATAAATAAAAGACACACGAGCTTTTTTAAAAATCCTCCTATTATTTCTTTGGTTTATATTTACGTTTTAATTAAATTTCCTTAGACGTTTATCGGGGTAAATTGTTTTTTTTCTATTTTCTAAAATATTATACTTATAATAATAATAGAACTTTTTTCGAACAGGTAACATGACCCAATTACAGGAAATATTAAATATAAATCATACGATATATCTACAGAGAAGGTAAAAACTTGTCTTAAATCTACTAATCTTATAACTAAAAAAAAAGAAAGGAGGAAAAAGAAAAGCATAACACTTGACGGTACGGATAACCCGACGCCAATCGAAGTTGACTAAATATCGCCTGCAGACCATCATAATATAAATCACGGTGCGACGATAATTTGTTGAAGGTAACACATATATATTGTAAAAGGGTTTTAAAAGAAGAAACAGACAATCGATTCCGTAATGAACTTACTTGTAGAGAAATGATTCAGATGGCAAGTCTTCGCTTATACTCAGAGGCAGTAAAGAGAACATTCTCAGTAGAAAATCATCTCTAGTCTCAGGATAGGAGCCCTCCTCCCTGAACATTAGATGCTTCAGTAACCTTCTCTGCACACACTCAATGGACTGGGGGTGGCAGTTATCCAGCTATAGTCAAGCTTGGACCTAACCTAACAGTCGAATAACAATTTAATAGTAGTTGAGCTGCAAAAATGCCTGCAATTTCTTTTTACGAATCCTAAAATTTGCATTGAACTAGAAACCATTCTAGTAATGTGAGGTACAAAAGAGAACGTCTATTCAAATAAAATCCCCCACTCCTTCACAGTGGCAAGTCTAGTCAAGATAGTACCATCCATACTGTAATTAAAGACTATAGGAATTTTCGTGAGTTGGTAAGAAAAGACATTACACTTGCTGATATTAAGATGCAATTTATTTTTAGTATACCACTGACCGACAATATTGATGATGGCCTGGAGAGTCGTACAGTCCATGCCGGTTTTAATGCAGTGACATAGTTTTAACTCGTCCGCATCGGCAAGCTTACGGCCACATGATCATAGAAATGAGATCGTCTATAAATATATTGAAAAGAACTGGTCCAAGGTTACAATCTTGAGGCACACCAGAAGTTGGCACAAAAAGAACTGATCGAAAGCCCTTCATCTCAACGAATTGTCAACGGTTCAGCAGATAGAACTTAAATGAAATTAAATATTTGAGACGATTTTTCAATCAGCGAGTGATGATCTATCTGGTCAAACGCTTTGTGGCAGTTAGTGTTTATAAAGTCAACGTGGCCTGGCTTTTTGAGAGAGCCACAGACATAAGAAGACAGTATTGATATCGTATTTTTATTTTATAGATAGTGACGACTATTAAAACAAAAGTATAGAGGCAATGATTTCTATAACAATATTGCAAATTTAGTAATGTATCTTTCTAGATATAAGAATTTGATCACATATTTTTATTTGATATGTAATGCTGACTTTTAGCGCTGCTTCTGGAAAATAAATAGCTTACTTTTTCGCTTCACTGATTATTAGCGATATAGGACAATTTTGGTATAAATAAAATAAATGGTGTCGTTATAAATAGAATTATTAGGATACTCTTAAAAGGAGATATTGGTTTATTAAATATAAAAATGTTAAAACAGATACAACACGAAAAGTTACCCCATGCCCAACATGTCTGTTATTTAGATACAAGGCAAACTTGAGTCTGCATTTTGTCGAACATCCATTTATAAAACGGGATTTTCAAAAGTAACTTGATAGCATGGTTAAGTTGTTTAAGGATTTATATCCGCAATACATCCGATTGGAAACGTTGAAATTAAAACACATTATAAGATAGTTTTCCTTACAGAAGTTGACAGTTTAATTAATTTGCCTTTGCAAATAGTTTCTTGAATACGACTCCGTAAAAAGAAAACGTGAACCGATTTTCAATGCCAAAATCTTTCTGTATTTTGGAAAACATTTATTAGATTTTATTTAAAGTCCTTTAAACGCCGCCTCAAAAAATATTTACGATGAAACAAATTTGTTATCGCTGTTTCGGTTTATTTATTATCTCCCAGTTTATTTTTTGGAAAAATTGCGAGAGACGCGGCAAATTCGTTATAAAGTCTTCAACACGTTTTCCATGTCACTCGATAAATAAAACGAATGCGATGAGGGCGCAAATTTCTTGAAAATATATCTCCGAGGTGGAGTTTCAATTATTCGGCCTTAGGATCGACAGACTTCATTCTCAAAAGTAAGCCAAGATCTTACGGCTGTCTCAATTTTCCTGCTCTCTTCCGTTTATACATTTTTACATTCTTTGTGATGTAACACTTCAGTATTTCCATTCAAATTATATTCATCTGTCTATTCCTTACGTCAATAGTCACACAAAAACCCTTTTCTTTATAGCTCTTTAAGTGCAATTCAAAATATTATGTTATATTATGTCGATACACAGATTTTAAAATTTGGAAAATTTGTAGGACGGCAATCGTAGTTATTGTTTTCATATTTTGATAACACATTGCTAATATTTTCAAAGCTTAAAAAGTAATATACAAATGAAGCAGATACTGATTCCTGATACTGTTATCTATATTAAATATATTTTGACATAGATACCATGAACCTCCCTAATAATTTAGCATAATTTAAGAATTTTTATATATTATAATATATTATCTAAATGCCTTTCACGGTTTCATGTACACCTAATAATTTACCTTTCAAGATCCCTGTATATGTTTAAAATAATTCCCTGTGTTAAAGCAATATTTTTAGAAGTTTTCCATGACTTTCCCATTTCATTCCTGTTCTTGTATCTCTTTAATGGTATTCGTTGTAGTCAATTTTTGTTCTTATTTAATTGTTCGTCCCTTTATTTTAAAATTCCTGAGAATACTGCAGTAAAACATTGTAAGGTAGGCATAGAAACAAATCGGTTTCTTGGTTTTATTTGGCCCCTCCCAACAAATATTGACTAGCGGGGTTGGACCAAAACCTCATTTAACGGCAATGTTTAAGGGGGTGATTCCTCATATTATTTTTTTAAAACAGTTCCTATAAACGTAGTTCCAGAAATGCATTGTTTCCAATTAGAAGGTGTTAAAGTTAAGAACCGATCCTGGTATTTTTGACAGTGTTCGGCAGTCCACGAGAGGACAGTTTTTGATAGAAATAAAGATAAATATTAAGTTAATTTTAGTCGAATTATTCGCAAATATTATTTAAATGTTGAAAAATATTTTTATGAGAAATCGACATGCAATAAAGTAGTTTTAATTTTTATTGCGTAAACGAAGCAAGATATGAGACAAATTCAAGAGACAAAAAATTAGTAGTTTTGGTGGCTCTATCCCAGTCAGTGGAGTATATTTTATGAACTTCATTGTTTAATTTGTCTTTAGTTAGGGCCAAATCGGCTCTTTATCGTTAGAAATCACGCCAAATTTGCAAAAAGTCCGTGAGAATATATTTGAATTTGTTAAAAAAAAATGTAACATCCTGGAAACAATGCATATTTCTGGACCTACCTTGGTTTTTTCATACAATGATCTGAGGAATCGCCCCATTAAATATTGCCGTGCCTTTTTTAAACACGCTTTATAGTTATGTATTTTGTTTTTGTGAACGGCTTATAAAAACATGGTTCCTTTTCGGCTGACTAAAATTCTTCCAAAACTGATATATTAAAACCCGTATTTGTCTTCGCAATTTTAAATAAGTTAATGCTTTCGTCGCGTCGCCATTTACAATTTGATCCGAATAACGTATTTTAACGCAATAAGGGAATTTCATCGCTTCCCTCATCGACTTTTCAATTGCGCAAAAATGGCGTCCCGTTGAGAAGACGCGATAACAAATTAAGTTTGCGAATGAATATGGATTTAATATTCTTTGTATATAAGTTTGTTTATTTCGCGGAAGCCTCATATTTCCGTTATTTCGATGACGACATGTTCCCGTGTAAACATCTATCAAAGGAAACGTGAATTTGAGAAGAGACAAATATCAACGACGAGAAACAGGCGGTAGCGCTAAAGAGATTGCGATTACGATTTTGCCAGCCCCACTACTCATATTTTACCGTCTAAATAAAGGCAACTTCACATAATCGGCTTCGTCGACCGTAGAAATTTCGGTTGACATTTTCCCCCGTTCGTTTCCAATCTTTGTTTGCGTTTTCCTTCACACTTTTGACGCGATTTTAAATAATTTTTAACATTCCGCGCGTTCCGCCGTATCATTTAACGCCAATCCGCGCCCGAATGAAAATATCCCCCGAATGTCGCTAAAATATCACGTCCTTTTGTCCTATTTTTTAATGGCGTCCCGTGTTTCGCCGATGAAACAGCTTTTAAAAATCATTCTGGTCAAAATTTCCGCTAGATAATTGGGTCCGGCTGTAAATAATGGCCAAACACACTAAAAGTTATAACCATAAAAACGAGACAATAGAATCTCTCTATAAAATTTCGCTAATAACGTCGAAGTCCAATTTAGCAGGCCCAAAATCGAAACGTAAAATTTTTCGGTTTTGCAGTTGGGACATATGCCGATCGGTTTATTCCAAATATTTCGAATATCTTAAAGGGAGATGAGGGACAAACCGTTTACCCGAAAAATTGTCAAAACCGGAAGATGGGAAAAACGTAATACATTCTGTTTTCCCGGTGCGGAAAATATTTGTCAGTATAAGGATATGACTTCCATTTAACAGGACATCAGAATGCGAGGCATATCGCAGCAAGTTGAGTGATATTCACAATTTAGGGATTTCGAAGATATTTCGAATTACGTTGGCAGGATTCCTACGCGGTAAATCTAGCCCCGACATATGTATATACAGTGTGTCCAAGATAAGGATGCACAGCATGGGGATCTCGGAAACTATAAGAGATACAGTGTCGGTTAAATTAGACAAAAGTTGCGCATTTTGATACCGAACAAGATCCCGTTTTACAAATTTGAAAATTCCAAGCCGTTCCGGAAATATCCGAGAAAAACCGAAATATTGCGATTTCGTTTTTATTATTTTTTAAAGCTATTTGAAAAGATATGAAAAAACGGAAAACACTTTTCCATTGGCACTTTTTAATCTCTCCAAATTGACGTTAACAAATTTTCATTACAGCGTTTCGATTCCATGGAACCACCATCAACTTTGATTTTTCTTATGGGACGGAAAAAAAGTACACACAGTATTAGGCTGTGCTTTTCATTGCGAATTCAGCGATGTACGATAGAATATGGTTACTTATGTTTTTATCCAGAAAAATGGATTTTAATACATTTCAGCATTTAAATGGAGTAGGCCATGACAAAATGACATCCAGTCAATTTCAATGACACATTAATGTTATTTGTCTTTGTTATCAGTCGATCATAAGTTTATTCCTTTAGTTATTGTTTTTGTATTTTTATTGTTGTTGTCTTTTTCTAATTTATTTTGTTCTACAATGGAGGGAGGTAATTTTACAAACGAAGAAAAATGTGATATGCTGTCTTGCTACATCTGATGCCAAAGAAATTGTGTGGAAGCCGAGCGTATGTATTCTAACAAATACCCAGAGCGGAGACAACCTGACAAGAGTATTTTTCGGCGTTTGTTATTTAATCTGAAAGAATATGGATCATTTAAGAATCCTGCATTATCCCGACAAAGACCTTCCAATGAAGAAAACCAATACATTGTTCTACAATCTGTTATCGAAAATCCACAAACTTCTACCAGAGAAATTGAAGACCAGAATGGGGTAGCTAAATCTACAGCTCAGTTTATTTTAAGGAAAAATGAATTTAAGCCTTACAAATTCAGAATATGTCAAGGATTAAAACCGGGTGACGACGAACGATGTAGACATTTTTGTGAGTGGTATACCAGGATGTGTGATGAGAGTTTTAATTTTCCATATAAAGTGATTTGGTCTGATGAAAGTATGGTGACCAATAACGGTATTTATAACAGGCGCAATACACACTATTGGTCGCAACAAAATCCACGTGTTAATAGACTATCCAGACATCAAGTTCGCTTTGGGTTTAATATTTGGTGTGGGATTTTTGGTAGCAAGATTATAGGCCCTATTTTCTATAATAATTCCTTAACTTCCGAGCGGTACCTTGACATCTTGAGGCACGATTTAGAAGATGCCTTAGATGATTTACCGCTAGGCGCTGTGCAAGGCTGCTGGTTCCAACAAGATGGTGCCCCAGCCCATAACTCCAGAGAAGTTCGCCAATATTTAACTGAACGGTTTGATGGAAAATACATTGGGACTTACAGTGAAACACCTTGGCCTCCAAGGTCCCCGGACTTAACTCCCTTGGACTTTTTCTTATGGGGCTACATAAAAAATGAGGTATTCAAAGAATGTTTCGACAACGAGGAACAATTACGTCAATCAGTACGAGCAGCGTTTAATAAAATTACTCCTGAAATGTTAAGTCGTGTTTTGGAGTCTACCGTGAGACGGGCGTACTTATGCCTAGAAAATGGAGGTCATTTATTCGAACATTTGTTATAGAATTTGTTTTTCATTAACTTGTTGGATTTAGTTGTTATGTTAAATGAACAGTTAGAGTTAGTAAATAAATAAACACATTAACTCGAACTTGTCAACCATTTTCTTTTGCCTTTCATCGTTCGGATCTCATGGCCTACTACAATAAAATACTAGAAATGTATTAAAAAGCCATTTTTCTGGATAAAAACATAAGTAACCGTATTGTATCGTACATCGTTGAATTCGCAATGAAAAGCACAACCTAATACTGTGTGTACTTTTTTTCCGTCCCATAAGAAAAATCAAAGTTGATGGTGGTTCCATGGAATCGAAACGCTGTAATGAAAATTTGTTAACGTCAATTTGGAGAGATTAAAAAGTGCCAATGGAAAAGTGTTTTCCGTTTTTTCATATCTTTTCAAATAGCTTTAAAAAATAATAAAAACTAAATCGCAATATTTCGGTTTTTCTCGGATATTTCCGGAACGGCTTGGAATTTTCAAATTTGTAAAACGGTCTCTTGTTCGGTATCAAAATGCGCAACTTTTGTCTAATTTAACCGACACTGTATCTCTTATAGTTTCCGAGATCCCCATGCTGTGCATCCTTATCTTGGACACACTGTATAATTTCCTAAATTGTAACACAATTTTAACCATGAAACTTTTTTTTTTTGAAGTGAACCCAAAATGCCTACAGGATTCTTGTTGATCCTTAAGGGTGTGGTTCCTTGGTAGGTCCGCAATCGCGTTATTTGTAGTATGCCAGGAATTAAAATTAAAAAGAAAAACTTTTTTTAAACTTTTAAATTTGCATTGACACCGTTTTAGATGTTTTGTTGAAAATTTTTAGATTATGTTATATGTTATATATGAAAAAAATACATTGTGTGATCAATCCAAATAACTTTTGTTATATCTGTGGTAGTGGTATTAGCAAAGGCATACTATAACTTCTATGAATACCACGCTTATTTTGGTGTAAAAATTGGCGACCAAGACAAGTCCTGGGCTCCTCATACTGTTTGTTCTGTTTGCGTTGAAGCATTACGAAACCGGTAAAAAGTAGAAAGGAATGTTTAAGCTTTGGTGTTCCTATGGTATGGCGCGGGCCTAGGAATCACAGTGATGATTATTTTGGTTCTTGTAATGTTCAAGGATTCGACAGAAAAAATTAAAAACAAATTGTGTATCCCAATCTTGACTCTGCTAAGCGACCAGTTCTCATGGACAAGATGTACCGATACCTGCCACACCCAAAGAACTAGGAAACGTCATATCGTCGGAATCAGAGGAATCTAATTCCGACCCAGATGATTCAGATTTCACAACAGAATTGAATGATTTAATTAGAGATTTCCACCTTCATCGCGAAAAAGAGTTATCTCAATATTTTACTCAGGAAGGACCGCGCATGTATTGCAACAATATCCCTGACTTAGTTTTAAAATTAGGAAGGAAACGTGCCGTATATAAAAGAAGAATGGCGCCTGTTTATTGACTCAAGTACGCGTAGATTAAAAGGCGTTTTATTGAACAATGGTAACGAACTGGCCTCGGTTCCCCTTGCCCATTCGGTAAATTTAAAAGAAACGTATGAAAATTTAGGACTTCTTTTGAAGAAAATAAACTACCAAAAACATGAATGGATGCTTTGTGGTGACCTTATAGTGCTGTGCATGCTCCTAGGACAACAAAATGTCCAAACTCTATTGGTGAGTGAGTGATACTCAGGCAAGAGATAGGCATTGTAGTCAAACAGAATGGCCCTCTAGAACAAGCTTTACACCTGGTAGCAAAAAGATATTAAGAGAGAGCCTAGTTGACCCCAAAAAAGTTTTACTGGCTCCTCTTCATATCAAATTTCGCTTGATGAAGCAGTTTGTTGCCCTTAAAAACACACAGCCTTATGTCCGTACTACGCAGCTTTCTGGCAAAAAGACGAAGGTTGAAGTCCAAAAAGTCTGAGTAAAGTTTTTCTTTTTCACTTTTTTTAAATTAAGGTTCCACTTTTTTGCTGAATAAAAAAATAAATTATTTTAGAAATATTGTTTTTTTCCTTACACGATACAAATAAATGAATAGAATTTTTGAAATCAGCCTACGAAAATTATATGAAATCAGTTTTCAAAATAAAAACATCTGTCAAAAAGTTTAATTTTGTATACTTGTGTAATTAATAATTAGAATTAAATTAAAACTTAAATAACTGTAATTTACTATTGAATATGAAATAGTAGCATTAAACAGCAAGAAAAAAAATCACTAAGAAAGCTATCTAAATTAGCTGTTCAAGCTGTTGAGTCTCGTACCTTTTCAAAAAATGGAGTATTTCCGTTATACCCTGTATATCAAAACTAAAGCGATTGCTAACGTACATTGATATAAACTTTTTTTCTTAAAATTATCCAAGGAATCGCCCTTAACGATCAGCCTGTTATTATGAAACACCCTGTATAATCGCTATAATCTGAGATTGCGACATCAATGGAATATCTCTTTCCGATTCATAATAATAATAATAATACTGTGTCTGTATACGGTATACATATGGTATGTTCATTGCCTTAATCGTAAACCTTTGGTGGTAAGCAGTGTATTTATTCTTTAATTTTACCAACAAAATGGCGGTTGTGTGCGAATTTAACACAAGTCTCGTTTTTGCAGAACCGTGCGACAAGACGTATTGCGCGTTTGGTGCGCAATGTGTGCACGCACCAGATGGAAAAACCCAATGTCAATGTCCCACGATGTGTGGCGACAATTTCGACCCGGTTTGTGGCACCGACAATGTCACATATGACAATCATTGCTATCTTCGTGTTGCTTCGTGCAAAGCACGAGTACATACTCGGATTATGCACAACGGCGAATGCTGTAAGTATCGATTATCCTATCACTGATAAGATTTAATATGCACATGTGTTCACTATAATATTATATACATAAAGAAAAACGTAAATTAAATTTTAACAGAGATGAAAATGAACGCGCCACTTTGAATTTTCAGCGAATAAAAATAGAGTAAAAAACCGCGTGGCGATAACCATCTGAGTTTTGAACATAATTTTCAACAGATAACGCCGAAATGTGTTGGAGTTTCATTTCCCCGGAGACAGAACAGATACTATTTTCCGGGGCCGTATGGGCTCTTGAATGGATAGTTACTGCCCAACGTGTGACCTCGTAAAAATATTATCTTGTTATAAAAGTCGTACGAAAGGAACGTCTCATATACCACACTACCGAGTGTTTTAGACGCAATTTGAAATAAGACCCACTGTCGAGTTTTCTTAAGATTTTCAAAAAATAAGAAAACAAATTTTATTAGTTAATGCGCTCAGTGGTGAGTTCAAATGTAATGTGGTGCTTAACATTTGAAATGTAGGTAAAATATTACATCCATCCATGATATATACGAGATAATTAATATCTTAGAAATAAGGATTATTTCAAAAAACTCAATTCACTAACAACAGTTATCAATGTTCACTGTTTTATGTAGATGTATACTTTTAGGTTAATAATAAGAATAACAATAACAATAAATATAATCTGATTAATACAATGACGCCGTTTAATAAATACTTACCTGAAACTATATTGCAGAATGAAAATATAAATATTTGAATTGCGAGTTGATTGCGAGAAATGAAAAGTTAGATAAGTATCAGGAATTGGCCCTGGAAATAAAATAATTTTCTCCCCGAATGGCCTAATTGAAAAGCAGCTCCTCAAATTTCTGAAGTAAGCTGAACTGTCGGTCTCGAAAACAATTATAGATCTTGTCCAAAAAGCTATTAATTCTATCAACATGTTAGAAGAGTTCTGGAGCGTGAATCGAACGTTGGCTAAGCTTAGTCCGGTTTTGCAAAAAACACACCGACGGAAGTTCTGGTTTAAAATAATAATAATTATAGTAAGTGGTCTATTTTGGTCAAAATAAAAAAATAATTAAAGAAAAAGAGAAGAATAAAAAAAAATAAAAAAAATATCAGAAGAAAAATAACACAAACAAAAGAAAAGTTAACCAAGGGAGAAGTTTAGCCTCATCATAAAGGTGATAAAGTGCTATACTTACACTTAACCTGAAGAAACTTACAAAAATTTACTATAGGAGCTACAACTAAATTACAAAAAATGAGATTTCCTACTGAGTAAATAAACCGTGATAAAAAAAATCATACTACACATTACATTAAAGCATTAAAAGTGTTTAACGAAAACAATAACTCTTGATAATTTAATGGAGAAAATCAGTTGTCTAAAAAAGTGTCCTTATATTGGTTTTAGAAAATTAATAGAAAGGTTTTTAAGTGATGGACAGAGTATAAATTAATTTACTTTTGTTATTTTTTATTGTTCAGGATTGTTACTTTGATTTTGTAGCCATTAGATTGTTGTAAACATGATTTAATGTTGAAATTATTATTTTAAATATTATACAAATATATAATTAGTTTTGAAAATATTAAAATCCAGTAGAAAGAATCTTTTCTGATAAATCAGTTTATTTAATGTGTTATTTCCTGTAAATCTTTTTCAAATTTGTACAAGCGACAAAATATTTATGATCATTCTGACAGTAAATTATTTTTAATTTTTTAAAGTTTTTCAAAGTATCATTAATTCTAAAGAATACTTTCGAAGGTCTCTTAAGCATATACATTATCCGCAGTTATTTCATTACCTGAAACTTGCGTGTTTTTGTTTTAGAAAATCTTCGCAAACTTATTTCACTATACTTAAAACTGAAATTAATAGTTTTTTATTTGGAAGTAATGATGGACCATGTGATTTCACCACTGTGCAGCAATGTAGATTCAAACAGAATAGAATATAATTTTTCATGAATTATTTTGGTAAAGGATTTATAAAAATCAGGCGTCTTGTACTTATATATGATTGTTTTGCATACTATTTTATTTGTTAATGATACAGCTTGTGGTTTATTGAAGTTTTGTGAGAATTACACTGTGGAGGTAAGTAAATAATTTTCCTTAATTAAATTTTGGTTTTGAAAGTAAAACTTTAAATTTACATTGATCGTACTGGAATCGAAGTGTGGCATTTTTTTAACAGTTGCATACACTTTTTTATATTCAGCCATTGTGTCGAAAAAAAATGGAAACTATTAAAATTAAATTAAAATTTCCGTAAATTTCATATATTAATTTAAAATTGTTTATCTTAATTTTAATTAGTTCAAAACAAACACTTTGCAGTTTTTTTTATATTTTGTGAAATTATAATTTGTTTTTTTTTATGCAGTATCTATATTTTCTCTAAAATCCTATTGAAAAATTAAATATATTACAATTTGCATATACACAGAAAATATTGTTTTCCCAAGACATTAGTTCCACCACCATTTCGTTTTAATTTCAGGACCTCGATTCATTACGAAATAATTTAATTATTAGACCATTTTATTCTCTACGCTGGCGGAAAATTTTATTAGCGTACACGAAAATTTCTCCAAGTTGTTAAAACGTGGCGGAAGCATAATTCCATTATTTACTTACTGAAATTAAAATTTCCCGCTTAATAAATAGAGCTAAAAAAGAAAGGGAATATTTTTTAAAACATTCTAAAATTTATTTGGTTTGTTAGGTTAGTTTTTCGCGAATCAATGAATTGCTTTTTTTGACTGGGAACTTATCTGTCTCTATATATCTATATAGTGCGAGAAAAGTGCGATTTCTATTTTTACCGTAAGTAAAATCCATCGTAATAGCACTCGTCGCACTTGGTAATGTATGCTCCCGTATAGACTTAAACGAATTTTATCGAAGTGCCAAAATGTGAAGGTTAAAAGTGCCGTGTCACTTTTTCGACACACTAGTCTGATATTATGATAAACTTAAAATCAATATGGCGCTTGCTCGCCGTTGTCTTCAAATGCAGGCACGCTACCTGCGGTGCAAGTTATGTTTCGGAAAAGCCTTCCTGCTCACCTCAGTGAGGTTTAGACCAGTGCCGAGTTCGCGCGTTCGCACTATCTCGTAATCGATCGTGATACTTCGTGTGACCTCGGCTCTCGAAATATATGTGTCTGGTTCTTAGCCTTTTGTAGCGCCCGACTCAATCGGGGGGCGCGTTTTTTTTTTACTTTAAGCTTCATTGCCGTTGCGTAGAAATAAATCCCACACATTTCACCCGGCACTAATTCAGTAATTCAGTACAATAATTTATTCCTTCTCAGGCGAATTTGTGATATCACGTTGAAACAATGTTGATGATTCGTTTTCTAACGTTCATTTTAATTCACAAATCACTCGTTGTCCAATGCTGCTACGTATTTCCCAAGGGTAAGTTCTTACTTTACCTCGAGGAACAATCGGCTCTTTGATCATGCGCGGGGACCCCCCACCCACACACACACACATCTTTATGAATGAACGCGCATTACTTATGATTATTTTTCTGTTAAATTAATTTCCGACTCCGTATTTACTCGGCAACGTCGCACGAATTCGCAAATTTAAATGGGACTTTAAACTTTTGAGCTTTTTAATTATTGAAGAGCTCTCCAGTCGAGAGAGAGAGAGAGAAGGAAGTGGATTTTAAATTTAATTTAACACACTCGACATGGGGTGGCTGTTTAATTTTTTTCCTAGCCTTTATTTAGAGCCAATCGTGTTACAATTAATTTGTTGCATTTCCAAGTATTTTATTACTCTTATTATTTTGTTTGCAGTACAAAGCGACTTGTGTCGCGACAAAACGTGCGGTTTCGGAGCTAGATGCGTCATAAGCCCTGACGGAAGGAATGCCAGTTGCGTATGCCCGGAAAAATGTCATAGTTATGGCGATCATGTGACGTCTCATCCCGTATGCGGCTCGGATGGGCTGGACTATAAAAATAAGTGCGAATTGGATAGGGCGGCCTGCAAAGCAAATTCTAACATTACAGTGAAATTCAATGGGAAATGCGGTTCGTATCGATTGTTCCGGATCTGCTGATTTGGCAAAACTATTCTGGAAGGTCGTTTTTTTTATTTAAATACTTACCACCCCTGAGGTCCCCACCCCTTTACGCTTCTCGCCCCGCCCGTTTAGCTATGTTCTAATGAAGCAACGAAATACAATATACAATTGGAAAATTTATGCCAATTTTTGTAAATGTCTGAGGTTAACGCTTATTTAAGATTATAAGAGCACTTTTTATTTTTATATCAAAACTATACCGCTATTAGAAGCATGGTCTAATGAAAATACTCATTTATAATAATTGCACAATTATATTAAATCTACAAGATTCACAATTGATAATTACGGTGGGAAAATATAAATCTCGCCTTTTATTACGAAAACGACTCTTTAAATTTATAGTAAAAACCCGTTCTAAACAAACATCTTGAAGCGAAAACTGTTAAATCAACCAATTCAAAATACAAACACGGCATAAAATATCTCCGCCGAATTGGTTCTTTGACTAAATATTCAACATCGAAATTTATATAAGCTTAACCGAATTCAATCTGTCAATATGCAGAAATCAGCTTTGCAAACTTAAAGGCGCATAATTTTCAAAATATTTTATTCGATGATTGACGTTATTCTTTTAGATGTGACTGAAAGATATATATTTTGAAGAAAGTAATCTACCAAAGCAGTTTCATCAGTCTTGGTTAGTATTTGAGGTATCGAACATTTTGTTTTGTATACAAGGTGTTCCTTTGGTGTACCCATGCCTCTGCTGATGGGGAATTCAGGATTTGTAAAATTCCTCATATTGACAGAAAATTGCTAAAAATTAAATTAACTCAACGAAAACAACGATTTGACAGTGACATTTATGCAGTGGCATTTGTTCAAGACTAACTAGATGATTATTTTCAAAAATGATTAAACAGTGTTGGCAATTATCACTTTTAATTTATTGTTTTAATCCAAAATACGCGATGCAAATCGCGGACGGACGCCACAGGTATAGATAAAAAGAGAGCTAAAAAGAACCGAATTTGAAAATGGCTCTTAAAGACAATCAAAGAAAATACTAGTAATAATAAAACTAAGGTAAATTTAGCAAACTTTTACCTATAGATTTCTCTAACTTGTTCATCCAAAAATTTTGGAAAAAGATTAATTTCAAAACTTTTTAGGTTGCTTAAAATTTTAATGGTAATTGGTAAACTATTTAAACAGGAAAGGAATATGATAAAAAGCTTTTAGAAAATTCAGTTTAGAGAAGGTGTTCCCCTAAATCGTATGTTAATGTTAGGTATATCACAACCATATTAAAAAGGTGTGAACGAAATTTCCTACATACTTTTTTTGAGCACAAAACTACAGTGTCATTATTTCTTTCGAATTTTCAAATGCCAAAAATTAACCTAAATACAAAGACCGTCGATTCACATAGAATTGTTTTTTGTTTTCTGCTTAGTTTTGTAGACTTATACGCTCTGAAAACCTCGACAGAGAGTTCATCAAAATACCTTAGTTTCTTATCGAATCATAGAATTTAATTTGTTATTATTAATTTCAAAAAATGGTTATCCTATAATCTCCTCTTTGTGATACAAATAATTACTGTTGATTTGCCAGCATTTAATTGTAAACAATACTTACTGCATATCTGATAAGCCCTATTTAAATCATAGTTCAAGGCTATAATCGCGTGGTTAGTTTCACAGGAAAAAAATGGGAACTATACACACTTCAGAAACTCGTTTGTTAGATAATATTCAAAAAATATTTTTCCAAAGTCCTTACCACCAAATGTTAAGACGTTCTCTGACGCATTTGTTATTAAGCTTTTTTTCTTAAAGTGCCAAGAATCCATTAAGCAACACCCTATATATTTATTTATTTTTTCGTGAGTACGTCGTCTTTGATAAATTGTAAGTCAAGTTAAAATAAATAAAAAATAAATTAAAAAATAATAAATATTAATTAAGTATATAATTTACTAATAATAAAAATTTTTCGTTCTCCGTGTTGTGCATGGCTGTTTAAACAAATTGTCGTATCATAATAATATAAATGTTCTAATTTTATAATAAATAGGAGTATTAACGAAACGCGTGAGAGGGTGGGGCTTTGTAAACTCATTGTATGTTTCTTTATTTAATAAATTAATTAACCTAACCATCAACGTATGCATTGTAAAATAAGAATAATTAAAAATGAACTACATTCTCTTAATAAAATACGACAAACTTCCTATAGTTTTGTCCAATTTAAAAAATATATCAAACTGAGATTAAGCAATTAGAATTAGAATATGTTGGTGGGCGGTATCATGGATTGTGAGTGTTTGATTGGTTTCAGATCCTTGCTCAGGCGTCGAATGCACCGAACCTGAAGTATGTCAGTTAGATGCGCAAAGAAATCCTGTATGTCGGTGCGGCGATACTTGCCCTTTGGAATTTACCCCTGTTTGCGGTTCGGATGGAAAAACCTATTCGAACGAGTGTACTTTACGACAAGAAGCTTGCCGAACCAGAAAAACTCTCAATATTATTTACAGAGGAAAATGCAGTTCAGGTCCTTAAATTTTCATTTCCTATATAAGTTTTTCTTATTGCGATTTCGTTTTTTCAATTTTTTTTTTTTTTTGAGTTTTTGTTATTCCCGAAGGCAATCAATTTTAAATCGCACGAAAGTCGGCGGAAAATCCGCGAAAATTGGCGGGCCTTGAAGAAATTCGACCAAGTTTTAACCAGGATTAATTTGTAATGCCTTCAATTATTAGGCGGGGAACATCATCCCGCCTCGATAAGAAAAACGGTTTAACGCCTATTTTCCAAACTGTATTTCGATTTAAATTTAATTCTAATTTGTGTTGTCTATGACTACTTTCCTGATTGAATTTACTTTGGGTTCGCCAAAGTACTTTTGTTTCCTCCCTTTAAAGTTGGAATTTGTTATTCGACGCGGTAACGATAAAGCAACGACTTTCGTTTCATTATGAGGCCGCTTGCGACTTGCAAACTAAACCTCGATTTATAAACTTCAGTTTACGGAATAATACATAGTCATTGAGTTGGTATACTTTTAACTTCCTCAATAGACCGTTGCCTATTCAACTATTCATGGGATTGTTGAGTGGCACATCATATTGTTCTCCCTATAGATTTTCTCCTAAAGTTGTGTGTTTGTGTTGTGTTGGGTTGAATTTTTTTGGGATTTGGTTTTAATCGGTTCTGAACTTTTTAATCAAAAATTTTTTTGTTTATTAGATCAATATGTAGGTTAAAAAAAAGAAATAACCAAATCAACACTGACAATAAATAAAAAGCAAAAAAATACTAAAAATTTTGGGAGGTCTTGAAATGAGATGAAATTACTTTTTATAAAACTTTTGGATTCCTCCTGCGTCGGTTTTGGTTGAGTCGAACTAGCCAACGTTTCGCCAATCATCCTGTTGGCTTCTTCAGAGCTTCACTGAAACTGGCTCACATTTTACTCTGTACCTGGTTATATATTATTTGAGGGAGGCGGAGCTAAATGAGGGGCATAAACACCATCTCAGATGACTGATTCCCATATTGGTGACGGCTAGAGATCTGACTCGCGGTTAAGATTGTTTGGTTCCTTATAGATGTCTATATACTCTCGGATTTTTCGTTGGTAGAAGAACTAATTACATGCAAGAATTTTATTTTTATCAAATAAAATTTTATGCCCGGTTTCATGAGTGTGTTCCGCAACAGCGATGTTCTTTGAGCCTAGTTGATATTTTTCGTCCGGTCTCTCCAATGTATTCTTTGCCGCATATGCATGGAATGCTGTAAACTCCTGGCGTCTCAAATGGAATTTTGTTTTTAACGGGTCGAAGAAGAAGTCTGAAGAAGAAGATTTAAGGATGTGTTCCATAGATGACGTAGGATCTTTTTTAAGTTGACGATATGATCCGCCTGTAAGAATATCTTGAATCTTTTCCCTGATATTCATTTGTGTTCCTGACCACCGGTAGCATTTCCTTTATCTACTTTTAGGATTACGATGTCAGGATTAGATTTTAGAGATTTTAGGGTAATGCGTTCAGTCTTTGCAATATTAGATTTAGGGGGTCTTGATTTCATAAGGATTTTCCAATAGTAACGAAACCGAAAGCAATCCCACACTTGCCACTGTTGCCCTTCCTTATATTCAAAACATCACTGACCACGTATCAAAAATTCTAAAGAGATATAACGTCAAAACCAAATTTACCACTTGTCCAAAAATCTCTCAACATCTTCGATCCGTCAAAGACAAAATTCCATTTGTGATGCGATGCGAATAGATTGGAGAAACCAGACTAAAAATATCTACTAGACTAAACGAACATGAGAGAGCCTTAAGACTAAGACTGGTCATAAAATTTTATTCGATAAAACTAAAATCCTTGCATATAATCAATTCATCTACCAAAGAAAAATCCGAGAGTCTATAGAAACTATAAGCAACGTAACAATCTTAACCTGTCACCAGTATGGGAATCAGTCATCCGAGACGGTGTTTATGTCGCTCATTTAGCTCCGCCCCCCTCAAACAGTATAAAAGCAGGTACAGAGTAAAATGCGAGCCAGTTTCAGTTAAGCTCTGAAGAAGCCAACAGCATGATTGGCGAAACGTTAGCTAGTTCGACAAAAACCGACGCAGGAGGAATTCAGAAGTTTTATAAAAAGTATTACAGAAGCATGTTTAAGTTACTTTGAAAAAAATATATATTAATCTGATATATCATGTATTATCTCGCCAATGGATGTATTTGGACGCTTTGTATACATATTTTTGAAAAAATCAACCATGTTTGATAAAATTCGTAAAGTAGGGTATAGAACGCAAACCCGATTTCCTATACCAGTAGCAAATTTAATATAATATGAATAAAAGTAGCAATTGCTTCTGCTATATAAACAATTGATGGTAAATTTTGTCCGGTTTCTATCCTAAAATGGCAGAATTTTTAATGTGAAAGCTTACAAAGTACGCAAGGAGGAACTATCGGATTGTATCGTTTTAATCGTGAAAATGTGCAGGGGCTTACAAACTATTTCCTGGAACCAAGCGGTGAAAGACGTGGTGGAAATTTATCGGCTTAGACAAATTGAGAAGTTTCCTTCGTGTCTTCCCGGACCAAATTCCTATTCATCATACCAGTGTCTTCAAAACTTGCGAGTAAGGAAAACTTTAAATAAAATTCTCCAACTGTTATACTTAACTTAAAAATAAGATGTTCCAAATGCTATTCTTAGAGACAAAAAAGTTGCTTGTAGTTTTTTGAATATATTTGTTATTTTTGTTATTTAAATGATTGATGGAATTATACGTTGTTTATATTTGAGATTCTATTCTAATCACGATTATGTACGGATTTCAAGTTTAACGATAGAATATTTTCTTAAACACAAGATTTCTTTCTACGCTGAAGTAGTAGTTTTTCCCATTGTTTCTATTGAAATCATATTGTTTTTAGTTTTTGGTTCATGTTGCTAACTTTCTTCGCTATTTGGTTGTAAGACACATCGAAAATTCCTTTGTAATTGTTTATATTTTTCCTTTTTTATTTCGGGAAATACTAATTAAAAAAAATTATTGACCCGCGATAATTGATTGCTTTTATTCTTGAGGCTCTTCACTAACGTCCGACATATTGCGAATTATATATTTCTTACACGATTATTACTAATCACTGTCAAGACGCTGCGCTGACACTTTCTTTAGTGAAAAGCGATGTGCTTAATGATCGTCGCAAACGGGCCGTGTCTCTAGCTGATAGGGAATATCACAAGGTGTCGAATGTTCAAAGTGTCGAAAATCCCGAACATCGTTCGGTCCCTTTCTATCTGCAAATTTGATTTTCATACAGGGGCTTGCGAGAAAACTGGCTCATGCCAAGCTTTTGTCCCGTAGTGTAGAACCAAACTAATATCTAGATCACTCGGTTATTCCCAGAACTCTAGTCAAGTCTTCCAGTTCTACAATTATATTCGATTGCCACCACCTCTGCATCGAGCTACATACTGAGGTGAAGGAAATTAATAAAGCACCTTAGAAATTTAAAAAATTGCATTAACACATTTCGACAAATATTTTAATTTATTTTCCTTGTTCCAGGTTTACTCCTTTCTCTCTTAGACATGCTTGCAACTCCTGTCTTGTATTTGATCCTTCAAGTGTTTATGATTGTGTTGTCACACCCTTCTCTTCAATCTTTGCTGATGCTTGATATTTTTTCTGTGCAGCTGAGATATCTGTTTGCAATAACTTGAAGATATATTTATTAACCTACAGACCAAAGTGTTAAATAATGTTATAAAATACGGCGTTTTTGCACTAAACATGCAAAATGCCTTTTTGTGAGCTACTATAAAATATTAAATCAATTTTACGTCGTTCCGTTACACCTTTTGCGTATATAACTAAAACTAATTGTTAAGAGATTCTCTTCCTGCTCTGCATTTTAACCTACCTACCCTATGAATTTACTACCCACAATTAGCCGAACTCCTGTTTAAAAAAGAAATAAAATGTTAACATAGTAAGATCATTTAAAATAGGTTTTAAATTTGATATCCCTATAAAAATCGCTGGTTCTAACCTAACCATTTGGTCACTCGATCACATATAATTTTCTCTGTACGTCACGTCTCAGCTGTTAGCGGGTCCTTCGTTACAAACGACCCCCCCTTAGCCGAACTCGACCGCTCAGGATTTTCGACAATTTGAACATTGGATAATTTGCTACCATCTCCTTCCCACTACTTTGGTACCGAACCGCCTTCGGCACCGTAATCTTGACTTGTCGGAATTCTCGAACATTTTGACTTTGACCCTGGATTTAGCTCAAAATTGATTTTTTCATTACTTTGTACACGTTTAAATACAAAAAAATCGTAACCGAAACAGAACCTGGTTACCTGAAATTTAGAAAAACTAAATGTATTATAAGTAATTACAATTTTAATTAGCCTCTAAATATAAATAGGTTTACTTGTTTTCCTTTTTTTTTTTAAATCGCAATGTTCAAAATACAACGTAATTATTCCATTGACCATTTACAAAAACAATTAACAAGGTTGGCAAACCTAGCACAGAAGTATAAAACCATATAACATCTAAGTATAAGTATAACGATAAATTCCACTTAAAATCTTGAATAATGTCATAATTCTATAGAACAATGAAATTTATTATGCTGGTGGTACTAAAAATACGAATAGGTATCGGGTATAGGTGTAGTTTTGGAATTTGCTGCAAATTCAAATATGTCAAAAGTCAAATTTGAACAAAGTTAGGATGTAAAAAAAAATGACCAAAATGGTAATGGTTGTCTCCATACTCACAAATAACGATTATGTCATATTCCATTCAAATAAAACGAGCTAACTAACTAGCTGAATAATTTCAAAATAATTTTAAAATATATTTCCTAAAAATAAGAAATTTTTTCATCATGGAAAAATATACGTTTGATATATGCCCTAAATTTAAATAATTTAAATATCCGAATCTACACAAATGACGTTTATTTATCATACAATCACCATTATGAACCCAAGCAAAATATTAGAACTCAAGAATCTCATTAGGTACTTTTTACAAAACTGGATTCCTCCTGCCCCGGTTTTTGCTGAGTCGAAATTGCTGACGTTTCGCCGATCATCCTGTTGTGTTCATCTAAAACCAAAATTATGGAAACGCTACGTCGATGATACTTTTGTTATTTGGCCTCATGGTCAATAACCCTAGTAGATTTTGTTAGACATTTAAACTCGATACACCCTAACATACGTTTTACCATTGAGTTGGAAGCTAATAATAACCTTCCATTCTTAGATACCATAATCAAACAATATATAAGCAAGTACAGAGTAAAATACGACCCAGTTTCAGCCAATCTCTGAAGAAGCCAACAGGATTATTGGCGAAACGTCAGCAATTTCGACTAAGCAAAAACCGACGCAGGAGGAACCAAGAAGTTTTGTAAAAAGTATTACAGTGGCCTGTGGAAGTTTCATTGAAAAAAAATCTCATTAGGTATTTTTGAGATTTTTAATTATTTATTTAAAAAAAAATTAGAGAAACCTTTCTAATATATTGGACGCCCCACAGATAAAAATTTAATTAAAAGCAAGAGTGTAGATATTAGTGACCAAATGAATATGAAAAATGCACATTCTTTTAAAAAATAATTCTTTATAAAAATATTACCTTTTTATACGCCTTTGAATTAGCAAATAAGGATTTTGTTGTCAAACATTAGAAAATTTTTAAAAAATAACAAGCGCAGGTTTTAGGGAAAAAAACGTTTTTTTTGGGTATTTTCTTCTTTAATTTTGAAAAGAGGCTTGCTAATTATTTAAAATATTATTTATTGTCCATAGAAACAAACATTTTATGACCTGTGACGTTTATTGTCACACACCTTTTGTAGGTTATCCCAATTAGATTTCTCTTTTGGTGAAATAAAATACGTGTTTATTTAGTAAGTTATCTATTTAGTTAAACATTTTATTTAAGTTGGTAAATATCTTAAAACAAAACTTTAGATATTTATTTTTCTGAAAAAAAACCAGTAAACGGCGAACACATACACGAAAAGGTACGCTTCTGTCATTTCGTCGATGGCGATCTGGCTAATTCCCTCTTCATCTCTGTCATCTTCCCTACTACTGCTATCACCGTCCCCCTTAGAGTCAGCCATTGTGCACTATATTCCTGCAACCACATTTAACTCAGTAAGCATATTAATAGAAATGAAAAGCTCAAGCAATAACAGCCACCGCGTTTCTTGTAGCATTATAACCTTTCTATTTTATGTCAAGACGTGACTTACTAACCTCGAAATAGGTGACGCCACAATCTAGCTTGGAATTCTGGACGTCAAATTGAACCGACAGCGATCGACAAATTTGATTGAGGGACCTAAAAAATGCAAGGCGAGATTTATAATCGACATCGACGCTATACCTTTATCCTCCAGATAAAACATTCAGCGATAACATCAATGATATAATATCAAATTACATTTTTACCTTGAACGGATCGTTGATAAATCAGTTGCAAGAAGAAGCCATGCCAACATTCCCAACGAAATGAAGTTTCTGTTAGTAACGCCTATATGGCGTTCAAAGCTTTGACGGATAAAAAAATATCTTCTTTGCCGACGTGGCGCAATCTGTACAACAGAAGGTAAACTTGACCGTAGCCCCGCTAGATGTCGGGCCACGAACGCGGTCCGCGCACCTAGTCACAGCTATTATTAAAAACTCACTATAAATGGATTTTACTAGAATTTTAAAGTTATCAATTTTTGTATATTTCATTAAAATGTTACTTTGTTGCACCGTGTTGCAAATTTTGTCATATTTATATTTTAAATATAATTAATCCTATCACAAGTTTTTTCGTTATTTTTAAGAGTTAAAAAGCTATTTAGCATGACATACTTACCTTTTTAGTTTCTCCTGTCACTTTTGGGGACAGTAATATTTAAAACTATTCCAACTTTTTTGAATACGCAATTTCGCACAGTAAAATGGATTGGGAAATACGCAGGAAAAAGGCGATATTATTACTGAATTTTTTATTAAATAAAAGATACAAAACAATGATCGAAAATAAATGTTCAAGTCGATTAATTTATTAGCAATTTGACGCGGTCCATCTACATTGTAGTTTCCTCAATGAAACTTGGAGTCCAAGTTTTTGGTTCACTTGCGTATTAATTTTCAGTGCCGCTCAACGTTGCCAGTTCAACGTTTTTGGTTGCTAGTGTTGGTTTGAGTTTTGCGTTTGCTAAATACGAAATTATTTGTTTTCGAAATTTCAACTTTCATACACATTGTGAAATCTTTATTTCTCATGCAACGGTAGTCAGGACGCGCACACAGACCACCGACAGGTTACCGGGATCTGTGTTACCGACAACATTCACAGAGTATAAAAATTAAAATTACGTTGCTACATTATGAATGTTTGTTTTTAATTTTTGACTCATTTTTGAATCCGTCATCAAGATTATAGTTTTTTTTACACCTAATCTGAAAAAAAGTAGAAGAATAATAATAGGGACGTATTAAATTTGATTTCTTTCCATAAAAAAAACTAATTTCTGCCATGCTGCCAATTACTATTAGTTACTTTTTTTATAATTAAAATAAATGTAAAAAATAAAAAGTGATAAATTTTACACAAACACGAACCGAACTGAAGTTTATAAATCTAGCACGTGTCTTTTTGTTAATATAAAGTTGAATTAATTTTAGGTATCAACCCTTGTCACAGCGCACGTTGCACATTCGATCAGGAATGTTCGATAAACAAATACGGTATCGCCGAATGCGTTTGTCCACCCGAATGCGAGCCGATCATGCGTCCGGTATGTTCGAGCGACGGTCGGGCATTTCCGTCCGAATGCGAGCTCAAACGGGCGGCGTGCTTGACTCGCACCCCGATTAAAATCGCTTACGCCGGTGTTTGCGGCGAGAGAGGTCCGTGTAACGAGCACAAATGCCAATATGGCGCTACGTGTGTCGAAAGATCCGGCACGGCACACTGCGAATGTCCCGTTTGCCCTTCGGAATTCGACCCCGTATGCGGCTCCGATGGCATCTCCTACGGAAACGAGTGTAAGCTTAGACTAGAAGCTTGCAAGCATAGGAGAGATATAACGATCTTATACGGCGGACCTTGCAGTAAGTCTTTATGGATTACGCGACGGTTTTATGAGCGCAAATAAACACGAGAAAGTCGCTTTAGGTAAACCATCAACCCCTTAGTTTCATGACCGGCGCGGCGTTGCGTTCCACTCGATCCGTAAGGGTTTCTAATTAAGTAGGGAAGCGAGTCGATGTTGAGAATTAAATATCGTCGTAAGTAGACGATCGTATACATTGTGGCCAGTCGACAGCGTTCCTTCGTCGAAGATATCTTATCTCTGGTTCCATAAAAATGACTAATAGGTAATACAAGAAATCTACAGTCCGACTTGTCAAAACATAAATTTAATTTAAAAACATTTTTCATGTTTCGTATAAATTGACACCATGCAAAGTACAAACATTTCTATCGCTGACTCTATATTATAGCAACAGAATTCCACTGTCTACTTTCTAATTATCGTTAGACATTTCTCTTCTATTCATAATTTTGGTTTGAAGCTGCAGCTTGTTATGGAAACTTTGTTGATGTAGTTTGATTATTCTAATACCTAACTATTTGTTAATGAGGAAGATAATTTTTTGGCTTCCAACCAAAAAATCTAAAACGTAGTATAAATAATCGTAATGTTTTTTCATCCATAAAAAGTTTAATGCTAACTATACTATTAGTAAAACTAATTAATATTCTTTCAATGAAAAAACTAATTGACCGTGAAAAGAATAGTCTCTGTGAATGCGAATTTGACTATAAAAACATTACCTTTTTTTTTAATTGCACTATTTTTTTAAATCTTCGATGCCGAACTTTTTTTCGTTAAAATTGTCTAATCTTTTAACATTTTCCTTTTCCTAAAAAATATCTTCTTTGCCGACGTGGCGCTATCTGTACAACGGAAGGTAAACTTGACCGTAGCCCCGCTAGATGTCGGGCCACGAACGCGGTCCGCGCACCTAGTCACAGCTATTATTAAAAACTCACTATAAATGGTTTTTACTAGAATTTTAAAGTTATCAATTTTTGTATATTTGATTAAAAAGTTACTTTGTTGCATCGTGTTGCAAATTTTGTGTTCTTTGAATTTTAAATATAATTAAACAATTCTATCTCAAGTTTTTTCGTTATTATAAGAGTAAAAAAGCTATTTAGAATGACATACTTACCTTTTTAGTTTCTCCTGTCACTTTTGGGGACAGTAATATTTAAAACTATTCCCACTTTTTTGAATACGCAATTCCGCACAGTAAACCGGATTGGGAAATACGCAGGAAAAAGACCATGTTATTACTCAATTTTTTATTAAATAAAAGGTACAAAACAACGATCCAAAATAAATGTTAAAGTCGATTAATTTATTGGCAATTTGACGCAGTTCATCTACATTGTAGTTTCCTCAATGAAACTTGGAGTCCAAATTTTTGGTTCACCTGTGCAGTAATTTTCGATACGCAGTACAGTACTGTCATCAGAATCGGAAAAAAGGAATCTTCACTTATCCTTTCAGGGTCGACTTCGCTGTAATCATCCGTCATCAAAATTATAATTCTTTTACACCTAATCTGAAAGAAAGTAGTAGAATAATAGTAGGGCCGTATTAAATTGGATTTCTTTTTATAAGAAAACTAATTGTGCAACTGCCAATTACTTTACAATTAAAAATTGCATATTTTTGTCAATTTTTTTTTAAAAATTAAATCATCCTGCCAGGACCACATTGTTCCCGCTGTAATAACGAAATGTAATCCTGTGAGGAATTTAAAATGAAATTAAAATCGTATCGGTTGCGAAAAAAATTGTATCTGCAGCCTATTTGCCGATCAGGTTGGATTTCCAACGTGCACAAGTTCCGGTGTCACATGTGGGGTATACAAAATGCAGCGCACGCATAAACACACAATTATTTTAATGTTACGTTGTGCAGTTATTAAAATGTTTATTTGCAAAAATCTATTGATGTATTATTGGTATATTTTGAAAATCAAGCGATTTCTGTTTTTACCTTGCAGATTTCGGATTAATTAATTATTTATTATTAATTTATAATAATTACAATAACTAACAATATGATTTTTTGTTAATACGAAGTAAAGTTTCATCCTGTTTTGCGCATCATCTCCGTCATAATTGATAATTACCTGTAGCTGTTTATACTTTAAATATTTCGAAAATAAATATTTTAACGTTACAAAGAAAGAGCGAATATAATTTTGTAAATTTTGAAATATTTTTTGAATTTTGAATATTAATATTTTGAGCTTAGGATTCTTCAGTTTATATATTTTATATTAATATAGAATATATTATTAATTATGTTATTATGAATAGGGGATGAAAAAGTGATAGCAATCATGACCTGAACTGTAACTCTTCTTTTTTTATTTAATTTTGTATTTAATTTCATTAAAACTAATACATTCCCAGAACCGTTTCCTTTTCTAAATGGTTTTTGGTTAATTCTCACTAGGTTGCTATTTTATCATATTACATTGCATTTCATTTCACTTTGGAAACGATATATTTGACATTTCCTATACGCATTAGGAACCATTACTTGTGATGGCAAAGTTCATTTAGAAAGGCAGCAATTAATATTTCCGGTACGTTTTCAACGAGCCACCTTGTATTTATCGAACTCCCGATACTCTCGGTGATGGATTCGAGTAATATAATTTTTTTTATCGAACACAAAACATCTCAACGGAAAGTGGCGACGATAATAACGCGGAAATGTATTTCATTTGTCAATTCAGATGTTAAATGCTGCGTTAGTAAAATAGAATTACCGTGTTCGTATACTCAACGTCTCAACGCCCGGCAACGGTAAGAACTCTCTCTTATTCCCCAGACCTGGGGATCTGTCGACGACAAATCTTTACTAATGGCGGTGCATTCATAGTTATTCCTTACGTTTTGCCGGGAAAGAATATTAAACGCGCTACCGCTCCGTTAAATAAAATAAATCCCGCCGACGTTTTCTTCTAAAAACGGGAAAATAAATAGCGGAAATTACATGATTGTCGGCTATTTTCGGGCTGGTTTTGATTTTTTTTTCCGTTGGCGAAAATTCGTTTTTAGAAGCCGTTCGGCGAGCGGCAAAAGACGAGGGGGTTTCATTATTTAGTACACTAAACACTTCTCTCCGAAATTATTCACGAATACCTCAAAAATAATCACTAAATAAAACTTAAATTACAACCAATTTCCACTAATTATCAATGCCATTATCATTGAACGATCTTGATTCTATGAAGTACTACAGGCAAGTAAATTAAATTTTTTAAATATTTTTTAAAAATTTGGAAATAATATGAACAAGAGGAAAAATATTACGGAAGTTCAAGCACCTTAAAAATTATCGAAACCCGCATCATTTCTCTCTTGTAATACAGTTTTGAAAACTCATATTAGGCGAAAATTTTGCATTTAGGATCTTGTAAGAATCCTTTCAAAACTTTATAGTTTTTATTCATATTTGATAATTTCAGTCATTTTATCTAAGAGGTCCATAGAAAATGAACTCCATCTTTACTCTATCAGCGTCACTTTTTTCCTTTCAATCATACATAACACACGTGTAACTTAAAAAACGACATATTTCCTTTTAATTTTCCTATGAACTTTTCCAATATAATCTGTTATAGTACATCATATTTTTCTATTTCTACAAAACTTCCTTTAAACTATCTCCTAATTACTTCCAAAATTTCTTTAAATTTCCCAATTTTACTCACTAATTATCAGGTCAAGCTCAAGAAATTAAATTAGCCCGGAAGGGTAATTCACGCTTGAAATCTGGTGTACCAGCTCTGTGAAATTCGTGGAATCTGTGAAATATTGGTTATCTGTGAAATCATCCACTTAGCACTTTTTTAAAGTGGGATTCGCTGCCTTTTTATATTTGGTTGGTTGGTTGCAATTTTTTTCATCAACATTTAATAGTAACCATAACAAACAAACTTAAAAAACAGCCGGTTTAAGTTTGAGTCCTGTTTCCCAATTTTTGAAGATACGCTTTATTTATTTACTTTTTATTAATTCTAATAGTTTTTTAATTACAAAATAGTACAAAAAAATTCCACATAACCTAAAAAATGTTTTTCAAAATCGGTGAAAATTATTTTGTGAAATTCACAAAATCGTGCGTAAAATCTGTAAAATCTTATAGTTGTGTGAAACCTAGTGTATCAATTTTCGATTGTGATTTGCCCTAAAACGAATGAGAATTTCACAACGTTTTAATTTTGCATAACTATAGACAAACGCATCGGATAAATCGTCGATGGTACACTAAAAATAAGATAGGGATATAATTGTTAAACACTATATACGTTACTCGATGCATTGTTTTTGCAGATGGATGTGAAAACAAGAAGTGTGATTTTTACTCGACGTGTGAGAGTGATGGTGCTACAGAAGGTCGTTGCGTATGTCCAGAAAAATGTTCTGAAAATAAGGTATGTGATTCGTTTTTATCAATTACGGGGGAGATCTATAATTGATAATGAAACATCGTATATGCGAATACAAAACTAAACAAGGCATCCCGTGAATAAATCATCATTATTTTCATAATAAAATTTGGCAGTTTGCAATTTTAAATTAGTTTATTTATTTTTAATCTCTAAGTGAATGACAAACAATATTTTTGCTTTTAGGGCGACCAATAATCTGATCACGCGACAAATGGAATAATGAACAATTGCATTCCATACACATCGTGTCTCATAATTAAAAATTAATGGGGGTGAATAATTCTAGCTGGACTTTGAATACAATTTCTGAACGATGCTGCATTTTTCAAATAATTACAAATTAAATATGAATTAAATGTTTTTTGACTCATTTCGTTTTGCACTAAATTCATCAGGTGATCAGGAATTTTCATTAAATTGATTGCGAGTGATTCCTTAGAAAATTCTGCATTTTGATTTTACAATTGGATTAGAATTCACGAACAGGGTTATAAAACACTCTGCATAAAAAAGTTACGTAAATAAGTTTTTATTTTTTTGTGCAGAAACTCGATTGCGGAAAAGTTTTTCGATTAATAATGTGTGGGTATGAAGCAAAGTCGAATACAAGGCAAAACAATATATTATACATGGCGTTTGGTTTGGGACTTATTTTTATATATTAACTTTTTTAAAGCATTTGTGTATTTTTTTTAACTTTGAATAGCTCTATTTATTTAGTTGCCTGATATACAGCAGCACCTTTAACTATTTACTTCTCTCCAAACTCATTATCTTTTCATAAAAACTTATATATATATATATATATATATATATATATATATATATATATATATATATATATATATATATATATAGATGCATTGATCGCCTTTCCCCCACTGCGACATTATTATCAATATTAGCCATCAAAATCCGCAAATGGAGATCCTCTGGCATCTGTGACAGAACATATGTAGACAAATTTCATGCGGTTTATACGTAAACGTACGTGCTTCAATCCGGATACCGCATTCGGGTCCACATTTTCGTATTTTTCAAATGGTTCCGGTTTAATTTGGAACACGCCGAACTTGTCGTATCGTCAAAAATTTAACAAAACACTTGGCGACTTGGCCCGATTCCGTTTTTCAAAACAACGCCACGGCTTTGTGTTGTTAAGCCTCTAAAAAAAGCAGTGAACGCGATCTAAACTAGAACGGCTCGATGAAAAAGTGAGGCAAATTTTCCAATAGAGAAAGGCAACATAGTAATGGGTATTGTTATCTTTCTCTTGCTCATTTATGGTTATTCTCGCCGTTTGATTACATTATTTACCGATACATTGTTGTCAAAATTATTTAGTCATTGGAATTTCACTATCAAACAATATTTTGTTTAGAACATTTTGTATACAATAAAATTTGTATTTTTTCTGTAAAAAACTGTAAACTAAAAAAATAGCACTATTTGTACTTTTTCAGGAGTATTATTTCAAAGACAATCAAAATTTATTTGATTAAATTTGTACATTCAACCAATATTTTTTATTTCTTGGAAAATTTAGAATGTTTGTGATAACTTAGTCAATAGTTAAAGAATATCAAAGTACTGATTTAATTATAATTTCATTTAATAATACTCACAAACATTTGATCTATATTGCTTATATTTACATAAAGTTTTAGATTTTTAACAAATATGAAGTGTTTTTTATATTTTTTAGATTTGTGGGCCAATTATTGTAAAATTTACAGTGTAGTTTTAGCAATACATTTTTGATTTTTATTCATTTCAAGCCTCCTATTTAGTATAGAGTATCAAATAAAAAAATTTAATTTAGCATAGAAATATTTTATATATTTTATTTATTTCGTATAAGTATTTTGTGACGGAAATTACACTTTCTTTTATCGGTTATATATACATTTTCGCCACCATATGCGACACAAGAATTTACCATTTTAAAAAATATGTATGTATTTACACCAGCATTTAAATTGTTACCATGAATTTTAGGTACACCTGATTTTCAAGGTCAAAAATAGTCAAAATATTTCCTAAAACTTAGGTATAAAAGATAAGGGATCGAAATATTTGTCCAAAGTACCCATTGGCAAACAGGTAAAAAATTTTGCAAAAATTATTACTTATTACAGTTATCCGCTATTAGTATTCACATGTATGTTAATAGAAAGAATCATCCCCATTACTACCCGTATCGCTCTAAATAAAATCTGCCCCATTCCGGAGTTCACTGGGGCCAAGTGCCAAGAAAAAAAGGTGGTCGGGGTGGGGGGTCGAATATCAATAACACGTCACGCCGGGTGAGATTTACAGTTAGCGTCAGCGGTTAGAAATGACGTTAATGAAAAATAATTCCTTTCGTATTAAACTATGTGCATTTGAGTCACGTACGGATTTATTGAAATTTTCTATTTATATTCCGGAACGGTTGCCATATTACCGGCTAGTGCATAGATGATGTTAAACACATTTGTTCCCTCAGCTCAACAACGGTACAGTGTGCGGCACAGATGGAGTTACTTACGCAAACGAATGCGAATTACGGAAGAATTCCTGCAATACTAAACAATATGTCCTGGTTGCCTACAAAGGAAATTGCGGTAAGGCTCCGGCCCTTTCTAACGTCGGTGTTTAATTTAACATGACTCGATTTTGCCAGATAATTTCCGTCTGGATTACACGCGTTACGGCTCTAAGCGGCTCGACGTGTAAATTTTGCTTTGCTTCCAAGAAAAGAATATTTTCTACCCTTTTGCTTCAGATACCACGCATATATATGACGTAATGCTATGGCCGGACTTAGGCAGATTTTGTAAAAATTTAAAGTAAGGTAGGGAATACAATATGCCCGCCCCAAGCAATTAGTTTTTGTTAATCAGAAATTTTAAATAATTAGTAAAGCCAATTACTTCCTATAATGGTTAAAGCTTAAAAACAAAATGGTTGTCATGCTAAAAATTAAATTTTGCATTATCCAAACAGAAAATAACAACATACTGTTGGCAATATAGCCAAGTATACAAAATCAAAAATATATGCATTGCTGAAATAGTTATTTATTATAAATTTAAGAAAAGTTGGTACACACAAACACAACCAATTCTGCTCAGCTACCTTTTTTTTTACTTTTTTGATCATTGCTTTACGTGTCTATTACAAGAGCTTAACTTTAGATTTGTTACTGATTTGCCAGTTATTTCCGGAGTTTCCAAGGTTTCTGTTATTGAATTATTCTCAGGTTCTTTCGAAAGTGATCCCATCTGCATCGTAGTTGGATAGATAAGTTTATAATTTATTCCAACAGGGTATCACATTCTGAATCAAACGTCCAAAAATGGATGCATATTTTCTTCTTCTGAGCTATTATAATCCAAAGGGCTACTTCAAGTTGCTACTTTTTGGAATTTGGATGGCCCTGCTTTGGTAGTTTCGACAATAGTTTCCCATTGACTACACCTGCTAATATGCTCATGGGCATATTGCTGCCTCTCACGATAGATATATCTGAATGAATATATTGGTTGTACAAGTCTATTGTTACATGAGTAATCAGCAAACGCGTATATTCGATGCTGCCATTTTTTTATAAAACAACGAAGCCACATCCGGTACATATTGTTTTCGCTTCCTTATTAACAAAAAACGATTTTCATTTATACTCGAACTTTTTTGGATACTTATTTATGTGCACTTTTATATTTGAATGTGGTTGGGAAGTGGACCCTGTAAAACGTAAAAGCGCAAAAAAAACTCGCGTCTTACTAAAGAATATCTATTTTATTTTATTTATTTTAATTATAAATCAATCAAATTCATTAAGTGCTAATAATTATGCTGCGTAAAAGTATGGAATTATTACAGATATCGAACTGACATTTATTAGCTACTTTTTTGTCCCAAAATTATCTTGATATTTAAGGCAAGAACTAATACGAATTTAAGCATTTTAACAATGGTCTACAAAATTCAAAGCGATTCGGATAAAATTCTTTAAAAAGATTGCGATGGGTTTATTTTTCTTTTCCCTCTGTTGTTTCTCTCTCTATGCAAATTTTCTTCTTAATACCTCCTTAAAAATTAGTTAAGCTGCATTACATTACTTAAAATTTTAACGTGATGCAAATATGTTTAATGCTTCAGACAATGTTGTAAGTGCTGAATATCGCCGGAGTATTTTAAACGCTCAGAGGTATCCGATGTGGTTTGTGCTATCTCTAAAAGTGTGTTAAATATGTTTAAGTTAACTCTTTATAATATAATTCGGTTACATTCGCATGTTACATTATTGTTTTCTCCCACCTTACGTCCCTTGCCTAAATGCCTTTTTTTGCATCACAACAGCAATTGTTTTGCTGTCTCTTTTGGTTGGACCTCTGTGCGTTTTCGAAGAAGACGTGAAAAAACGGAATTTATTATAATTCGCAAATTTCATTTCGATATCTCCAAAAATTTAAAATTTTACTGCCCGGGAATTTAAGAAAATTTGGTGCGTTTCAGTTAATGATTTGAATTTATTGTCCATCACAGTTGCTTCTAAAATTTTCTGCGATATTTTGTATACAATAAAAATTCTACATGCTTTTTTGGATTGTAATTGATCGGTGGACTCTTCATATACAACGTGTATATTATGCCGAATATTCGGCGCCGGCGACGAATATTCATGTTACGATAAAGTTCACTATTCGTCGTGTGTCTAATTTGAGCCGTCTTTTAGATTTATGCGAGAATGTGGATTGTAAATACGGTGCTCGATGTGATGCGGGTAACTGTGTTTGCCCGACAAATTGTAACGATTCAAGGATGGAGCCCGTGTGCGCGTCAAATATGCTGACATATCCGAACGAATGCGAAATGCAAAAGGCCATGTGCCAAGAGACATCCACCACCACCGCCACCACCACATTCACCACAACTCCGCTCAGTGTCGTTTTCTACGGAGATTGTCGTGAACGGTTCCCCATAGGCAACAGTAAGTTTCGCTTGGTCTTCTAAATTCTCTTCTGCTATTAACATCACGGTCTAACTTCGCATCTTCGCGGGAACGCAAGGATTTCGAATTTTGGTTCCGAATTTGTCCTTACGTTCCTTTAAGTAGACTTGAATCTAACAAGGATGGGTGCCTCTAACAGCTACAAGTTCTTCGGTCGCCACTACGTCCGCGCCCACAGAACTTGTCAGTCTACAACCGGATAATGCGATCCCTAACGTCAGTAGCAACGCTAAAGAAGCCTGTAGAGATATACATTGCGATTTCGAAGCGACTTGCGAAATAGGACCGGATAAATTTCCACGTTGTACTTGTCGATTTGATTGCGTTACTGCCGCACTCTTGTCGCCCGCTTTGAACAAACCCGTATGCGCTTCCGATCTAAGAACGTACCCGTCAATATGCGCGATGAAAGTGGAGGCTTGTCAAAGACAGGAAGAATTACGATTGAGACCTTTAGAGCTGTGCCAAGGTTTGATTAACTTAACGCCGTTCCCGTTAATTGTATTAATTCGAACGCTTTGCCATCGGTAAAGTTGCTTTTGTGTGTGAAAGCTTCCGGATTGCTAAGATAGTCTTTACTAGTGGCAAACCGCGTTTTAGAACACTCTGCATGTGAATTAGAGCACTTAACACGTTCTATATCTTCGCGACCGACTAAATATACGCGGTGCTACGGTAAAACGCATTATCCGGATAAATTGTACGGTTTTTTACGCTTTTAGACATAACCGCTTCGAACAATGTTCGTCTTAATGAACGCTAAGGTTATATCTCGAGCATTCGGCCACGATTCATTAACCCAAATTTCATCCAAATCGGTTAAAAACCATTAACAGATTTTTGTCGAATATTTGTTGGAAATAATAAAATATAAAAAGTCCAGTAATAAGAAAAAAATTATATCTTTAAAGGACCTCCTGATTATGGACGTAAATACTACCTGTCTGAGGTGGGGCAAATGGAATGGGGGTAGGTTGATGTCACACGGCATGTTAGACAATTGCCATGGACTATCGAAAGCTTCTTGCATAGAAGAAAGTGCTAGGTGCAAGTATTTTCATCTTATCGTCTCTTTAAAACCTTTTACATTCAATCCAATTCGAGAACTAAAAAATATTTAGTTAGATCCAGACGACATTTTAGTTGAATCTTAGACTCTGAAACTCTACGTGCAGACCTTCTCATTTTAATGTCAAATACTTCACATGTAACTTTTTCCTGCCATCGCGAGTATTTTTGATTAATAATTACTCATCAAAAATTCGATCGGTAAAAGATAAAGTTCCTCACGATACAGATGGTGCATGCCGAGCAATCAGCCCTCAGCTTCAGACAGCTCGCTGGTGTTTGACGAAACGTCAGCGGGACAGAGGAAGTAAGCTTTCAGAAACAAGATAATAATAGATACGGAATACAAAAATTCGAAAAAAAATCCACTGAGGCTAGTTGTGCGTGAACCCTATTTTGTTTTGATTGCCCCTATGTAATTAATTACTTACACCATCCAAACCTTTGAACACTCCGTGTGTTCAGACACCGATCCGTTATAGTGATTTTTACGGAAAACTTCAATTATCGCATTCGTCCTTCTCGTCTAGTATCGTCGGTGATTTCCCGGAAAACGTCGGACTAGAAGTCAATAAGGCGACATATGAAAGGAATCGAATTGGAAAAAAATGTTTGCTCTCGCCGAGGGCAAAACGATTTCAATCTCCTCTCTATGGATTAAGACTGTTTAATTATACCGGATGATGCGTTTTTACGTAGTATAGTATATTTATTTCCAGTTGAAGAATGAATGTTAGATTTACGTGCAACCAACAACGCTTGCGACGATTATATTGGTGTCAAAACAGTCATCGAAGAAGACACGAACCATTAATCAAATATCGTGCCTAAATGATGACCGCATTTTCATCAATTCGATGCACTGCAAGAGATCATCTACAGCATCATTCAATTCTTCTAATTTGCTAGAATTCGAATGAAGTTCATGGGTTGAAATGGAAGAACAAAAGGCTTTTCACCGTGCGCTAGTGGACAACGGGTATCTGTTGGCAGATGACCTAAATCCTTGGTGGGGGTTGACATCCTTTATCCTGCAATGCAAGAGGGTGGAACACGTTTTTTTTTTTCGAATTTCGGACAACAGAGGTGCTACCAAATCGACTGCGTCATTACAAATTTTAATGTATTTTTCTCGTTTCTTTTAATAAATGGCAATTTGTGGAAAATGCGTATTTTTTTTGTGTTGGTGTTTGTGCCCGGATAATAAAGAAATGAGTCGCGAACAATCCGAAAGTGTTCTGATAGGTCTAAGCGAAACCCTCTAAAATGGCCGAAAAACTGCGAAAAATTCATCGAAATTTTCTGTTCAGCAAAATTTTGGAGTATTTTTTGACACAATGGTGGCGCAATAATTGAAATATCCTTTACGCCGGATACTTTTTCTACCTCTTCGCCACCTCTGCTCTCCTGATCAAAATCGACAAAATTTGCGAAATCGGATAAAATTCTGCACAAAATCATATACTTACACAGCGCATCCACCACAAATTTAAAAATGTTCTAGAACGCTATCGCATTTTGTCACTTTTTTGCGATGTTGCCAGATTTGGCCAAATTTCCGGATCCACAGGAAAATGAAATAAATTTTCGTTATCGAATTTTGCCGGATTTTAGGAAATTTTGTACAATCCGGCAACGCCGCAAAAATTGTGCAACATGTTCTAGAATATTTTTAAATTTATGGTGGATGTGCCTATGTTAAAATACGGTGATTTTGTGCACAGTTTTATCGATTTTGATCAGGAAAGCACAAGTGGCAAAGAGGTATGAAAAATATCAGGAGTAACTGATTTTTCAAATCATTGCGCCGCCGCCAAATCGTCAAGAATAATTTCCGGAGAAATAATAATCCAGAGATTTTGTTTAAAATTGCCTAAACTTTGTCTATTTTTCATAGGGAAGCTGCAGCAGGAGTAACGAAATATTTTAAAATATTCTAGACAATTTCTCCGATTAAAATTAAAATTTGTTGATTTTTATTATGGAAATTCCTCCAAATGGCGCAAGCTTCGACACAATGAAACGCATTTTTTGCCCAACATCTATTTATTAAAATAACATTGAAATTTGCTGTAATAACAATTTAGTCTTCCGTTGCCTCGTTTGTTAACCGAGTCTGCATAGTCGAATGTTGCGGGAACTTAGGTCCCCGTTTGGGGAAGGAGTTTTTGATCATTTCCATTTCTCAAACAATATTTAAAACAAATAAATGCAAATAGTCAAGGAGAGTAGATAAGAGTGTGTGGGTAGTAGACGAAAATAGATTCGAGACTAAGTGGTAGTAAAGCAGAAGGGAAAAAGAGAAAATGTTTGATTTTTGTGTTCCTCTCTAGTTATTCCCTGTTGGGTGTGTCTTACTGTTGATTGTGCCACTTTGGAATATGCGTTGTAGAAGAAAATTTTGCAGCACTACTTTTGCAACCACTACATTTTCTGTGTCCACATTGACAGAGGGTACCTACGTTTCTGTTCCGAAATCGTATCTTCAGCAAGTTGTTCATCCCTTGAATCCACAGTACACTCACTGGCATTGCTGCTACACCTATGACCTGCTGGGCCTCACCACCCCTCCTTAACCACTTTGAAGGTTCTGTCGACGAGCGTATCTAACATATAAGGTTTCTCGGAACTGCTGCCTGCCAAAATAAAAATATCAATGAGTCAAAAATTTTAATTACGAATAACTTACAACCTACGAAATCGTAATAGTAAATAATTGTTGTTTGCATGATATAGCGTTGAGTATTCCAGTAGTACAGAAGAAGTTTAGGGGATGATTTTTCAACAGGAATGGAAGTGAAGCCTTGTAAAGGTGAAAAACCCGTAACTGACGCTACCACGGGCCGCGAACTGGATTGCGGGAACGGACCTTATAGGCAAGACTGTCCGTCTGGTACATATTGCCACCAAACCGCTAGATTTTCAAGGTGTTGTCACAAAGGTGAATGAAGCAGGCAATTGCGATTAAAAATTCAAATATTTCCGAATTTTTCTCGAAACGATATTTCACTAAAATTGTTTTAATTAGTTTGTTTCTGTATGAAACAGTTTCGGCTCACCGGAAAAACTTTATAAGAAGTTTTTATTAAAATCTCCCGTTTCCAGTTTAAACTTGCATTTAATACAAAAACTTTTTTCCGAATAACTTCTTCGACATTTCCATAGCCGTTTGCTTCCAACATTTTTCAGATAGAAACTTTGTCGAAAAGAAGAGTTGCGAAGACAGTTGGTACGGATGTTGTCCGGACGGCAAAAATCCTGCGCAAGGGCCAGACTTCGCTGGTTGTCCTTTATCCTGCGGCTGCAATAAATTAGGAGCGTATTCGGAATATTGCGATACCAAAACAAATAAATGCCGATGCAAGCCAGGAGTTGGTGGCGACAAGTGCGATCGATGCGAGCCTGGATTTTGGGGGTTGCCAAAAATATCATCCGGTTTTAAAGGATGTTTACGTAAGAACATCACTATTTCAAACCAATGATACCGCAACACCAGTGATGTCAAATAACTGATATTACAGATGTCTGCTTAACAAGTGCCGCGAAATATTCTTAAAAGGAAATCTTGCCATTTTTTGCGAACCCTTCTTCGTAAGGTAGGCTAAACCATTGTTGCTTGTTGGGTTTACCCAGTAACGATAGGTATGAAGATCATAATTACTTTTTTTCTACCCCCGGCTGTAAAATATCTAATTACACACCGATCTAACGTGCGGGAAGCGTCACTTTACCACGTCAATTTCGTTTCCCACGAATCCGAGCCATTTCGGACATTTCCGAGATTTTACCGCACGGATTTGGGAGCGATCGGATGTTTTCGGAGATATTGCCCACGCTTTGAATTTTGACGTTGGTCAATTCTGATGGTCATGTCAATGCATGTATTCGTGTTGTTTTGCGAAAATGTACCCAAAACCTGACGGTCGTAGAAAAAGTATAGTATGCAACACGTTCGGTAAACTAACTCACTAACTCACTAAACTCACTCGTTTATTAAGCACTCGCTCCGCTCGTGTCAAATAAACTCGTAGATCAAATGCCGTTTACCGCACTTGTTGCATATTATACTATTACTTTACTTGAATTCTATTCAAATGACTCTTGGTGCAAGTGGATATTATCTTTTCGACGCGTGTTAAGCAGGCGACTGAAATGTCGGTGTCCATTCAAAACGGGGAGTGTAAATTATTGTTTAAACATTGTAGCATGTGGCTGTTCAATATTCGGATCAGTAAGAGATGACTGTGAACAGATGACGGGAAGATGCGTGTGCAAACCAGGAGTTCAAGGCCAAAAATGTACAGTTTGCACCAGCCATAACAAAGTGCTAGGGCCGAACGGATGCGCTTCAGGTGACGATTCAAACGATTTTATTACATTTTTAAGGTTATGACGCAGGGGAGAAGCGTAAAGTAACAATAGATCATTAGAATTAATTTGTTTCCGTAACATTGAATAGGTGATCTGACTACGATACCCCCGTCTACGTGCAAAGAATTGACTTGTTACTTTGGGGCAAGCTGCGTCGAACGGAACGGTCTGGCTATGTGTGAATGTCATGAACAATGCCCTCCGGAGGATGAGGCGCAAGTACGTCACCCGAATAGATAAAATATTATCTCGACATTTTTATCGTATCTTCGGGAAATGTAATTGACACAGATTCGAAATTGGCCGCGGCGGAGATTTTATTTAGTTTTATTTGGTACAAAATTGATTCCGATGCCCATCGCTTTCGTATTTCCAGACCGTGTGCGGCAGCGACGGACAGACTTATAATTCGCCCTGCGAACTTAACGAAATCGCCTGTCATTCGCAAAAGGACATCGTGGTACAAGCATTCGGCACGTGCAAAGGTAAGTCAATCGTTTCGTTTACTTCTAGATTGCGCCTTATTCGTACCCGGGTCGATCACGGAATCGATTATCTTCCGTGCTAACGTTTATTTTAGAAGACATGTTTCCCGGAACGGACTGGCCCATTCGTCGATACACCCCCCTCCAGTTTACCCAACCGGACGAAACCAACGGGCCACTTTCGAAATCGACGAGGCACTTGTTAGTGCCGGATCCCAGATTTTACTACGGAAGCGCCACGAAACCCTTAAGTTCCGATATTAAAGATACGCGTGGTGAGATTTCTATTAATTCGCTTTAATATACTAATAACCTAAATATACTTGACATGTATATAAGTTTGACATGTAGCAAATAAAACCAATGGAAAAATTCCCGTTCAAAATTTCTTTACTCATACTGGGCCTTCATTTTCGGCGTATCTCAAAGTTTGGCAAACATTCCTATTATTTTCGAAACATACAGAGCATCGCACAATGTTGCTGAACAAGTAAACGCGTTTTGAAACAACTAAGTTTAAAAAAATTGTTTATCGTTGGAAGATTTTTAAACTTTCCACATATTTTACTTGCATACATGATAAATTAAATACCGCAGCAACTTTCATGGTGCACGACTTTTAGGAACGTTTTCAAAATTTGGTGGATCTGTAGATATAATATATTTTCAGTGATGTCATGTTGGCGTTTCTTACAAAAAGTAATATCAATTTCGATATTTTTAATTAATTTAATATTTTGAATAAAAGTTTCGAAAATTATGGCCAGAATTTCAGCTCTTATGAATTGAAATATGGCTATAACAAAGATTTAGTTGGAAAAAAATATTGAAAATAAAAGCCACCAGCGAGAGTGATTAGCTAAAAATAATCGGCAATTGATCACAGGACGGAAAATCCGATAATATATAGAGTGTCCCATTCAAAATATCAAATGCGAAGCTACTTTTTCGTCAGTCCTCGCTTATATAAACAACCAAATTTTCAGAATCCTGCTAAGTCTCCTTCACTAAAAAAGTATATATTTGCACAAAATCGATTAAGTCGAAATACTTAAAGAATGCCGAACCTTTCGAGTAGTTTCATCGCCAATAGTTATCAAGCCAAGATTCGCCATGCTGACTATACTGTCATTGTCGGGAATCGAACCGATATACAGCTAGACCTCTTTCTCAATCACATGAATTCGCTTGGTCGACCATTAATTTTACCAATGATAAAAAGAAGAATGGCTGTCTACCATTTCTATAAGTCCTAGTAACGAGTCTATCAGTCCTTCTGCATATGGAACTACTACACATACTGGACAGTACCTAAATTTTCGGTCCAACCATTCTGGGGCAACCAAACTAAAAACAATTAAAACACCTTGAAATATGCAGCAAAGAAATAATACAAAATATTTGCATCAAAAAGATTACACTCAAAACTCTATGAATAATAACAGGAAACAGGAAGCAACTGCGAAACGTGTAATGTACAATAAAACAAAGACAAGGAAAGTTCGATAATCTCTTAGTATTTCTACTTAAGTCGTTTTATAAATTGAAAAGTCTGCGGGAAAAACGACGAAGTTCCCAATATTATAAATTTTAATGAGAGCAGTTTTATTTTGCAAATCTCATCATTATTACCGAGCAGTTGGTTTATTATAAGGCTGAAAAAATATGGGGAACTTCCTCTAAATTCGTAGTCTGAAATACACTAAAGTGTTCGTCTCTCAGTTGGTAAAATGATGAAGCTGTCGAATTTCGGCAACATTGTGCGTCAGCTTGTCACCGTGATCCACATATATTGAAAAAAAAGTCCTGTTAGGCCTACACCTAGACAATCCGCAGTTTTGCTGTATATTAAAACAAAACGCTCCTGTTTATCGAAATAACTAGATAAAACTAAAAGTACAAACCTACTAACCCGTGCCAACACTAACATGAGACTTGCCATAACTCAAACGCAAAAAAATATTTCTAGACGGAGATGTTGCTCTAGCTTACAGACCGACACCTGCGACTGTAAAAGTTACAGCGCTTTTGGGCGACTTGTGTTCAAAAAGCTCCGACTGCCTGATATTAAACAGCTACTGCGTTGCCGGAGCTTGCTCGTGTCTACCAGATTTTTATTCCTCATCCGATCGGCAGAAATGCATCGGTAAGCGGGCATACGAAATCGACCGACAGTAACGTCATTTGTCTATTGAGAAAATCAAACCCCACATCCGACACTAAAATAGACACGACCTGGAATCGATGGGATCTCAGAACAAAGCTCATATATTTCGAACAGAATGTAGAAGCTCCAAGTTAAAATATATATTGTGGCCGTCAACAAATTCGTCATAACGGTAGTGTAATCGTAAAACTCCAGAGAAAAAACGCGCGTAAAAAAAAATTAATGGCACGATAAGGGAACAACTTGAAAAAATGCAAACATTTTACAGATGCCCCGACGGTGTAATTTTATTTCCATCTAATTAGTGCTACTTGCAAAAGTTTCTGCAAATGAAAATGGGTAGGTATTTTTCTGGAAACCCGAGTTTCTTAAGCACCTAATTACTGGAGTTCTCACTTCAACAACTTATCAGTTAAGCTTCTAATGAAGCCGACAATTGAGTGGATAATCTAGGCGTTAATTAGCTAGCTTCAACGTTTGGGATTTGTGGTTTTTCATAGTGAAAAACATTTCCGACACGCAAAAAACCTCTTCAAAATATTTGACTGCAAATGGCACGGCAACACTTCCCGCGTGATTCAAAAATCAATATTACTTTTGTTTTCACCGACTTATTCCCAGACGCCGGAGATTTGATATTCAGATTAGGGGCATTGACGTAAATTTAGAATTCCGACAGGTCTGGCAATTAAAATAAAACTTTAAGGCGAGTTACATTAAACCTTCCAAGTAGTTCTGTGAGTTGAACTTCACTTCACAGGTAGAATTTTCAGAGCGGCTTAAATTTAACATCACACGGAATAATTCGCGATCACTTTCAAATTAGTTATTCCGATATCTGAAAAGTCAAAGACACGTCGTTTTCCCGTCGAGAATAACTTACAACAATGGAATTAAAATCAAATCAAAATCATTAGCTTAAAAGAGTGGATAGCGAAATATTTCATCATAAACTCCATACAAGATACGGTTAAAAAAAAATTCGCTACGCCACTGGATTCACAATTCTCATATTAATACACCACAAATTTCAAAAAGGGACATTTATTAAAAACAAGGGAAGGGAACGAAACCCAAAATTGATACCCTCTACATCTTGATCTAGGGGAATGTACAACAGTGTTGCAAATTCAAATCGGTTATTGGACAAAAACCGTGCATAAACGGGAAATTGCAAAGAATGGCGATTTATTAAGTAGAATCAGACCTACTGGATTTGCTTCATATATATATATATATATATATATATATATATATATATATATATATATATATATATATATATCGATTCATTTGGGAAATTGTATTCATTAATATTTTTATTGCAAAATGTTTGTATTTTCGTGGACAAGTTTCTTACTTTAGGAGTTTGTGTGGATATTTTCAAAGGAACTAAATACAGGTTGATCAAAAACTAACATTAAAAATTAAAATGTAAAAATCGTGATTAAATTTTTATTTTTCTTTTTGCAGGTTCTAAGATAAGGTGTCATAATAAACGAGCTAAGCATATTTTTAAAAATATTCAACAATCTTCAATTACGATTTACGAAATCTGCCAAAACATTTAATGTCACGCATTTTTTTTTTCTGCGTGTATTTTAATCCGGAAATATGACCTAAAGTACATCTCCAGAAGAACAAAAACAAACGAAAAACTTCATAAAAAAATACTATTAAAGCAAATAACTCAAAAAAGTGGAACAACTCTCCAAAGAATGTGTTACTATACAATAACCAAAAGATATCAATAGAAAATACTCAAAAAAAAAATGCTTCGACAGTAATGAGACTAAAGCTAATTATTCACATTCACATAAAATTCAAACAAGCGTGTAGAAAACATTTAGAGGTAATAAGAGTGGAAATCTAGTTAACGTATTGAATTAAATGCGGTCCCTGAATTTCAAAACTCGGAGTCAGTGCTTTAAAACAACCCATCGGAATTAGTTAGGAAAAACATGTCGCCTTGTTGCCCTTCTAATTGTAAAGTGGAGTTGAATCGCCGGCCATGATTTATTCATTCGTTATTTTGCTTTTACGTACGCAATAGAAATTTCGGTCCATTATTGATGTACAACAACATGGCGGAAGAACGGAAGCTTCGGATAAATTTCAAATTTCAATATTACTTACTAGAAACTTAAGCTTGGATTAATATGGAAAGGTAAAGGAAGAGTAAAATGATTAACAGGTGTTTATTTTAAGCAAGCCTGTCGTAATAGGATGCTGATCTACCGATTACGGGCGTGTTTGTTTAAGGATATGTTGGCCTAACGAATTCGCTGAAAATAATAGAGCACTTACAAAAAATAGACAAATGATGTTGCAACAACAAAAACATCGATAATTTCAAACTTCAACATTTAAAATTTCACACTAACTAATAAAAACAAAAGCAAAATTAAAAATAATCGTACAAAATTATTCAATAAAAAATAGATGAGTTGATGTTGCAAATGTTTTCCCACACCATGTTAAGTCCGCTAAACACGATTCAATTACTACGTGTATTTATTTTTTTATGAAAATATTGCAAATTTTGAGAAATTTTGTATATACAATTAGCAGCTATTTTTAATGTATATAAATTTAGAATAGGTTTAACCTCTACGAAAAATGTAAATAGTCCCAATCACGAAAGATAACGATTGAAAGTGTATTTAGCATAAATAATTTTATAAAGAAAACCATTTAGTTTCACGTTACTTTAAATGTAAATTGCCTGAAATGAGTGTTAGAGAATTAATATAGTTAATAAAATGTATAACATATAATGTGGTGGTGAATACGTGTGTCCATAAAGTTTAATCATTTATTTACGACGTCCTAACATTAAAAACTACGTGTATTAACCTTCAAAAATTAAAAAACAAGATTCATAAACAAAAATCCGCATCTTCTTGGTAATATATAATATAAGGAAATAATAACGTTTCACGGTTCCTCGCAACTTCCAACAACTTCAGAACACATAGAATGGTTTCATAAAAAAATGTACTATTATTCCATACATCGCAGATCAAGTGATGTAATTATTATGAACAATTACTTCTAACAAAACTATAGGTGTTGCAATTTAACCAGGAAAATAAAAAAACAATTCTTATAACAAAAACAATAAAAGTAGACTAAATTAGCTCGAAATGTACGAGAATTACCCAAAAATTGGTTTCGGAGTACACATAAATTAATAAAACATTTAACACGTTTTTAGTCATTTAATTACTGCATCCGAACACTAAAAACTACATTTGTTAATGGTCAGAAGTTAAAAAGCACATTTATAAACAACAGTTCACAATGTTGTTTTAAAAATTGCATCGTGTTCACCGGACTTTACGCATCTTTCTGGGAATATATAATCCACGAAAATACTAAAAGAAAAAGTCCGCAGTATTCGTTGCGCTTCCTCGGAAGGCACTTAAGGCACCAAGAATCACGCAACCCAATTTACGAAGCCTTCGATTAATTTGTCGATTCAATAATTATTATAATTACAGAAGAGTATCACCCGACATCGGAACTAAGAGCGTGCACTTCGTCACCTTGCCACCACTTAAGCACATGCATCGATTTGCCAGCGGCAACGTTCACATGCATTTGTTCAGAAAGTTATACGGGACCATCTTGCGAAACCGAAATCGCTATAAAACAATACGAAATACCGTCCTTCAACGGCAGATCCTACGCCATTCTTAAAACCATAGAGGCTTATAATAAACTTATCGTCGAAATGGAATTCAAATCTTACACTTACGACGGTATATTACTGTATAATGCCGAGAATGATAATGGTTTAGGGGACTTTGTATCTCTTTCCCTCGTTAATGGATTTGTCGAGTTTAAGTATAATTTGGGCCACGGGCCGGTTATTATGCGTTCGCAAGACAAAATTGAACTCGGAAACTTTCATAAAGTCGTAGTCAAGAGATATAATAGAGACGGTCTCCTAAAACTTGATGATGCAGATGATGTAGCGGCCCAAGCCTCTGGCTCTATGAAAGCCCTCGATCTCAAGACCGATACTTTTGTTGGATACGTTCTTACCAACCACACACGGTAAGTAACACATTATTTTCGAACTTTTTCTCGTCAAAATTAATCCGAAATCCGAAAACAAAAACGAAGATTGAATAGGCAAGCAAAAAAAAATAAGTCGTTTTTCCATTTCTTTTATGAATTATAAAAAAAACAAAATCTTTGTTTTTCGATCAACAGTCTAAAAGCTGTTGACTTATTTTTATACAATACCTTAGATAGGTCAAGATACGTCAAGATCCTCATACAAATTTAGCACTCTCCCTCTTTTAAATAACAATTTCATTTCGAAAAAATAATGGTCTAGATTTTCGCATCTAATTTTTGTTTTGACGTACTACCAAAATTTCATAGCAAAAATGCAGTTTAATAGCCTAGCATCAAATTTGCTTGCAAATTTTAAAACAATCAAGTTTTTTGCCTCTAAAACAATGCTCGAGCATTCTTTGCTGGATGACTAAATGTCAGTGCATATTATACAGGGTGTTACTGAATAAAGTGTTCATTTTCAAGATACAGGATGTCAAAGAAAAAAAAGGTAATTTAAATTAATATCTTAACTCTCATAGACAATAAAACAAGTTGCCGCAAACAAAATATAAAACTTGTAAATATGTTAAATACTCAAAAACCTTGTTGCTGGTTTTGACACATAAAATCCCTTATGACTTCAAACAAGAAAGAGCATCGATTTTAAGATATTGATTTTTTTGCAAAATCCAGGAACCTTCTGGGCAACTGTTTATAAATCTTATCTTCAATGCGAAGTTAGATACAAAAAGAAAAAGTGGAAGAAACAAGCTTCATATTGGATTGTTTAATCTAAAATAATTACCACACTACTGATGAATTTCCCATTAATATCACTAATAAGCGTATGCACAATAGTTAAAAATGCATTTTGATTACAGCACGTTTTATTACTCTTTCAATCACAATGAACAGAAATGGAAATTAATTACTATTATTAAATTACTATTTACAAGTCTTCTGGATTGTACCTTCATCAAACTTGCTGATGTTTCGCCAATCATCCTGTTGACTTCTTCAGAACTTAACTGAAACTGATTCGCATTCCACTCTGTACCTGCTTATATATTGTTTGAGGAGAGGCGGAGCTAAAGGATTGGCATGAACATTTTAGTATTATGGAATAAGATTTGATATTGTATTCGGCAACTGTTTTAAGGTTCTTTCAAATTTTTGCCTGTAATCAATTCTTCTACCAACGAACTATACGAGAATCTATAGAAATCTATAAGCAACCAAACAATCTTAACCGCGACTCAGGTAGAACAATATGAGAATTACTTGTTTAGCTCCGCCCTCATCAAACAATATATAAGGAGGTACAGATGGGGATACGAGCCAGCAGCGAACAATCCTGAAGGTTTGTAAATATTATTACAGTAGCCTGTGGAAATTTCCTTGAAATATATTGTTAAATTGTTTACTATCTAATTCTCAAAAACAGCTAAACTTCACAAAATAAATTACCCATCTCTGTACTGTGCGAACAAATTGAAAAATGCCTAATATCGCTTTGCTATGCTGCGTTACGTAACGGAAAATACAGTATTACTCGAAAAAAGAGAGGAGGTTTCATGTTTTGACAATTTCGAAGGGGAAATTCGAAAACCGCAAGTACCGAAACGTATTAACAATTTGAACGTTTCGTCGATAACGCCGTGCAGAATAAACGAAAAGTCCTTCCAGTTTCCATGACGAACGTTCGCTCTAACTTTACGCCAACGTTTTAACGCACCCCGTTCGTGGAATAACATTGTTCGACCCCCCAAGCTTTGTTTATGTAAAAGAAAATATGCATCCCGATACGCGGCCACAAACAGGATATTCCATTGTCTACCGCAGCTTGTACGGCTCTAAATTAATGGATGTAAAACGCAGCTAGTTCCCAGAATTTCGGAAAACTTTATTAACGTTAACTATACAGGACGGAGATTTTGGGTAGTCAAAAAAATGCATTTTCTACCTGTTGCAATCGATAGATGACTTATAAATGGTACGAAAGCGAGAAACGCCAAATAATTTCCTAACGAAACAACGTAATCCCCCGACCTACCTCTCGAATCGACACAAATATCCCTAAACGATTAATACCCCATATTAGAAAGGAAGGACCCCGATATCTCTTCATTTTCCGCGTATACGTGTACACGGCTAATATCGGAATTTCATTTGTTGAATTATTGTCAAATGAAGCGTAGGAGCATTATGATACTTGTCCTCAGGTATTTTATCAGTGTCTGGAAATGCTGCCGCTGTGGTTATTCAGGGCTATTACAATGCTCCAGAAAACGCTTATGAGGTTTAATTTCGACGTCGAGAAATGCCGTTCCGACTAAATACCTGCAGTAAGGAAATTTCTTTGTCCTACAAAGCAACGTATTCACGTGCGGTTGATTTTCACATCCACCTAGCGGTTTTAGCAGGAACTACGATACTACAAAGTAGCGAAATAAATAAAAAGCGTTAGTACAGGCTCAATCAATATTTTTCACGACGTACGATTTTATCACTTATTTCCATTGATTTTATTAATTTAATGCAAGGGGATCAGTTAATTATATATTATTATAATTTTGTTGAGTGTCCCAAAAATGTCGCCCCCGCCCCCCCACCGACAGCAACTTTGTTATTTTAATTGGAAAACCCTATATATTTCGACATTTTTGGAATCCCTGGTTAAAATAAAGGTCACTTTCTTAAGAAATTCCTCTTCAAGTTTCAGACATTGCAACGAAAATTTAACCACAGACTAAGGATATGATCAGTTTGACAGATGCGCCTCAGCTTATACAGGGTGTCCCAGATAGGTGGTGACGTTTTTGCGAATTCAATTAACAAAATCTCAAGATTTTCAAATGGAGCAATCTATATTTTTATTCAAACATCAGTTCTAGTGCAAAAAATAAAATAAGTTTGTAATTTATCTTATCTTTCAATTTTACTTACTTTTTGAGATATTCGTGGTTTAAGATAACACCCGTTCTTTTAAAATTAAAAACAAAAAAAAAAAAAAGTTTAGTTAAAAATATTCCTCTTAAAATGCTCGTTTCATCTGGCATCAAAACAACAAAGAAATATCAAAATACTTAAAAATGTAGATGGCGAAGACATCACAATCTCTTTTTTGACGCATTATAATGTATAAACAAACTTTCACAGTTCTGTTTGTTTTTGTTGTTTTCCGTATTTATATTTAAAAACCTCATAGTTGTCAAGTTTCGTGTTAGTATATCATAAAATACCTGATATTGCCAACAAGTAACCTAATGTTAAATCTTAACGAATATCTCTAAAAGTAAGTAAAATTTAAATATATGATAAATTGCAAACTTACCTTGTTTTAAGATTTTGTTAATTGAATTCACCTATTTAGAACACCCTGTATATGCTGAGGCGAATCTGTCAAACTGATTGAGTAGTGTATCATCTCCTTAGTCCGTGGTTCAATTTTCGTTGCAATACCTGGATCAGTAGCGTCACAACACAATTTTATATGGGCCAATCAAAATATGAAAAAAAAACATAACCTCAATTTCTGCCTAAACTATGCACAACTTGAATAGGGATTTCTTAAGAAACTGACCTTTATTTTAACCAAGGATTCAAAAAATGTCCAAATATACAGAGTGTTTCATTTAAAATAACAAAGTCGATATTGGGGGGAGTGGGGGGACGACGACACCGTAAACAAAATTGTATTATTTTAAATCTTCGGGAGAGCCCAAGAAAACTCTTGTACGAAACTTTTTTTCGTATCTCCTATGAGTTTCCAGATCGTATGGTGGACCGATTTATTTGGCACACGGTGTACATCTATTTGGCCGTAAAAAATGCGGAAAATTAAAAACCAAACGAGAGAACAGACATTATTTTGCTTGAGGTACATCTCATTATTAACAATATCATCATTGTTCTCATTCGGATCTAAAGACCGTTGTCGATTGAATTGCTCCTAAGCTTCTTCCAACCAACCTTTAGATTCATCCATCAACTGGCCGCGAAAGCCTTAACAAATGTGTCAATATCATATATTTACAATAACGATGTCATAAATCTACACTGTATACTAAGTAACCTCTTTTTGTATGTCTAAATGTTATTTGTAAAATGAAAAGTAATCGACTTAGACCTTGCGTTATCTAAATTAATGATTAATACATCCGCCCTAATCAACTCCAACAGTTTCCAAAATTAATGGAAATATTTCAGCTTATTTATGCATTCTAATTTTCTGAAACTTCCGCCTTACTAAACGTACGTGGGGAATAGCCAATTTTTTATTCTAGTATACGCGTAGTTCTAATATATTTTACAACATGGTCGGTTTTAAATTCTTCGTATATTTCAAAACTAAGGATATAAAACTAAATTGTAATTCTCATTTTTTTTTCAATATCACCATGCTTTTTGAAAACTAAGTAGTAAATAATTTCTATTTAGGATTAGAAATCTCTTTGGAATTTTTCGTTGTGATCTTCGGGACTTTTATTCTAATAATAAAAGTTTAAATTGTAGACATTTCAAAAAGGCCATCAGCCGCCGGTCGTCGTTTCAGGTCGATATTATGTCGTCACAACCCTGGCACGCGTTCCCAATTCAATTACGGATTAACTACCGAAAAAATGTCTAAAATCGGAACCTTTTTTTTTCGGTTTCAGCGTGTTCGAAAACATCGGAACCGACAAAGGCTTCGAGGGGTGCATAAAAAAATTGAAGATTGGCAGACAGGAAATTGAACTTCACATGTACCGACACGAAATGGTGTTGGAAACTAAAGGAATTCGTGACTGTAGCCGGCATGCATGCGAAACGTCTCCCTGCGTTAATGGCGGAAAATGTGTCGAGATGGATGATTTGTACCGTTGCGATTGTCCACCACGATATTCGGGGAAGTTTTGCGAAACGATCGACGACCCCTGCGTATCAAATCCGTGCGTTTTTGGCGCCAAATGCAAATCGTACGACCAGGAGGCTTATATATGCCAGTGCAAATCGGGCAGGACCGGCAAACGATGCGAAATTGGTAAGCTCAAACCACTGCTCCATTACTCTCTTTTCTTAATACTTTTGAAGTAAGTAAATCGGCTAAATCTAGCGAAAAATTTTAAATACAAAAGGCGTTTGTGATTTGCATGTCCTAAAATTTTGCTTTGTTTTATAATTTTCAACAATACAATACAATACAATATGTTAGATAGATCAAGATACATATAAGCAACTTTTTTTTCTAACTAAAAATTTCGTTTTGTAAACTTAGTGGTCTAGACTTTGACATCTAGTTTTTGTATTGAAGTACTGCCAACAATTTTAAAGCGCGTTCTACTAAAAATGCAATTTAAAAGTTGCTTGCTATAACATCGAATTTGTTAACTAATTTAACAACATTTTTATTTTTTTGCCTTTAAAACAATACTCAAGCATTCTTTGCATTCAGTGCATATTATACAGGGCGTTACTTAGCAATAGCTGAACGAAAATTATTATTATTATCTCAACTCTCAAATAAGACAAAACGACAAGACAAAATACAAAACTTTATTATGGCGGATCTTTTTTTTATGTCAAATAAATAATCAAAATAATGCTTCAATGGTTATTTATATTTTACAATCTTAGAAATAATAGCAAAGCTGCCTTTCCATCTACATCGAATCTGCAGAAATATAACTTTTAAAATGCCCAATGCAAAAAACCAGCTTCCTAGTAACATTACTGGCAAATTCTTTTCTAAATTTACAAAATCGTTAAAAAAAATAATGAATTCGTCACTGCATTTATAAGAGCTATTTAAAGTCTCATTTGAAATTTTAAACTTACTTAGTATTCACTTTAATGTAACATTTTGTGTATTTGCAAAGAGGCGTGCAAAATGTCGCCACCAAAATCATCTAAACGACCTTCGATATGTTAAAAAAACAGCGACTTTCAACTATATTACTATATAAAGCCTTTTTTAATGTACAGAATAAGTAAAAGGGAGTTGGAAAGATATAAAAATTCATTTTCATTGACTCTACCGTCGTTATACTTAAATCAAAGACTTTGGAATATGAATTAAAAAAACAAGAAGAAAACTTAATTAATAAATAAACAATTAAAACTATTATTAATTCTCGAAATTTTTAAATTTTGAACTACTTCTACCAAAAATTATTGAATTTTTTGTTAAAAGTTTCTGAATTTTTGTGCATTCTTAGACTCTTTAGAAAAATTAAATTGACTTTATTGTTAGTTTATAGTAGATTTATTGTTAGTTGATGTAACAATGTCGACAGATTTTCACGACAACGAGTAACAATTGGTTTTGGTTTTGGGTTTTTTGTAAATAATCTACAAAACATTCCATCACTTTTTATTGTAAAATTGAAAATAAATGTGTTATAAGGGGTTTGTTAGTCCACCTCTGATAATTCAATTTCAGATACCACCTTTAATTTAATTTAAGTGACCCGTACAATGTTATTGAAGAAATGGCCGGCCGGTATAAAACCCGAAAAGAAGTGCCGACTTTCATAAGCTCACATCGAATTGATTAAACTGTATAAACAAAACAAATCCCTCCGGTGTTAACTCAAAAAGGGCCTTTCGATGTTTAAATTGTACAAACGGAATACCGGCACAAAATAATTTAAGTTTACACAAACTACCGTATTCCCTTTTTAAACATCGGCCGTTTAACAAGGCTACTGGGAAAATATCAAAGCCGTGTTGTATGCAGATGTTTGAGCATTTTATCGGGGTATTGGATTATATATACAAGAGCATATAGAATATAAAATGGCCCGGATAACAACGAAAAGTATCGATTTACCAAAATATTGTTCTCGCCCCGGCAAAATAGTCTATTCAATAGAGCTAAGAGGTTTTATTTTCTTCTATTTTGCGCGACATCACTTTTCGAAGCGGATTGTAAGTTTATACACCGCGACCACCAAATATACGTCGTTTCGGGAAAAAGAAAAAACTCTTTCTATCGAATCGGACCGTTTTACTTACGAATTTATGTTCCAGAATTTAAAAACGACAAACAAGTAATACCGGAGTTCAACGGTCGTAGTTTCATTCGATTCCCGCCGCTGAAAGGAACGGAGAAGACATTTTCGATTGAAGTTTCTTTTATGCCTAAAGCGCCTAATGGTCTAATTTTGTACAGTGGCCAAATGAAAAATGGCCTTGGCAATTTTATTTCCCTGAATCTCGCCCACGGTTATTTGCAATTCCGATTCAGTTTGGGAGGAGGCGCCGTGGATTTAATGTAAGTACTTTAAAACCCTTTTTAATCCGTAGAAACTAGTTTTGCATGTATCGGAAACTTTGATTTATTTACGTCCTATTTTTTTATTGCGACAATTTACGGGCGAAAACTGAAACGAATTAAATCTGTGCGCCTAAAAGTAGGTCATATCAACAATAAAGTCATTCGGGTTGTACAAAGACGGATATCGGCGGAAATCCATTTTAATACTCAAACTCGGGATAAAAACAACTTTTCCCTCTTAGCGAAAGAAAGATTTGCATGTCTGTCGCTTTTTTTCTTATTTTGGACGATGTGTATAAAACCTGTGGGAATACTTCATCGATTTCTTTAGAGAATACAAAACGTGTTAAAGTTCCTTGCCCTTAAAGCTTTCTAAAGAAATTCCTGTAGCGGATTATAGAGGAAGTTAGATCCTGTGTAGATCTGCCTCTTTCCCGTTTTTTTTTCTCTTTGGCCGGGAACCCCATAAAATTTTAATAACGCTCGAATCACAAAAGAAATACCAACAACATAACGATCAAGGCGTTTTCTACACAGATGTATTTTCTTAAATTTAACATACTTAATATATAAAACTTTAAGAATATTTTTATCGCACCACTTTAGGAAAACAATTTCTCATTTTTGGAACCTTTTGATATTCTTAAGCGGTGAAGTGAATTTTTTTTTCTATACAGATGTATTTTCTGAAATTCAACAATTAAAACAATTTTTTATCGCACCACTTTAGGAACACAATTTCTCATTTTTGACACTTTTTTATATTCTTCAGTGATGAAGTGATTTTTTTTCTATACAGATGTATAGTCTTCAATTTAACATACTTAATATATAAAACTTTAAGAATATTTTTATCGCACCACTTTAGGAAAACAATTTCACTTTTTTGGCACTTTTTGATATTCTTCAGCGGCGAAATGATTTTTTTTGTACAGATGTATTTTCTTAAATTCAACATACTTAATACATAAAACTTTAAGAATATTTTTATCGCACCACTTTAGGAAAACAATTTCACTTTTTTGGCACTTTTTGATATTCTTCAGCGGCGAAATGATTTTTTTTGTACAGATGTATTTTCTTAAATTCAACATACTTAATACATAAAACTTTAAGAATATTTTTATCGCACCACTTTAGGAAAACAATTTTTTTTCTGTACAGATGTATTTTCTGAAATTTTAATATACTTAATACATATTAATTATTTGTTACTTTAAAATTGCAACAAATAAATAGTTTGCACTTTTTGATATACTCCATAGCTGAAGAAGTTTTATATACAGGGTGTGTATTGCAAAACAATATAGTCTTGCTTAGTTAAATATTTTTAAAATAGACTATACTGGACGTAGCTGTCGAGTTGCTTATTTTATTATTCAATAATTATATGTGACTACCGCAGGGTGAGGTTTAGATATGGACCGCCGGCTATTTTTTTTTTCTATTTAATGCATAATAATTACTGTCAAAAATGAAGTTTGCAGATTAGACTGGTTATATTTTCCTAAACGGTTGAAATTTTGACGTCATCTATATTCAACGGACAATGTTGCAGTGGCCAACTGGGTATTTTTCTGGACACATTTTCTTGTCGGGTTAACCAAGATGATATTAAAACGGAAACATTGTAAAATGTCAACTGTCAACATCGCTTATATATTTTTTTCTCTGTCGACTATTTCAAGAAAAATTCACATATTTCCGGTTTTCGACTTGTGTATTGCTAATAAATCATTTTAAAAATTAATTAAAAAATAATTTGTAATATTTATATAATAACTTTAATTTAATAGCTCAATCTCTACAAATTATTAGTAAAAAAATAGTATTAATAATTTTATTGAACAAATCAGCTAATATTTCATGTTCATAATATTTCAATATTAATTCTTTTAAAATGACACTTGAGGCGCATGTTGTAGATTTAGCTAGGCGATTCTTTAGGAATTTACTCATTAAAATCGTTAAACGTTACGTCTGCAGCATGTTATTAACCCAATTAAATTAACTAAAAAATGTATTTCAAATCTAAAATACGCGAAGTGTAAGTTACGGTCGATTTTTGTCCCCTTGCATTTACAATGACCATAACTTTGCACCGTTTTTCACACGTTTTGTTTACTAACGAATCCGTACGTTTTATCCGGATCACGTTTTGTTTTAAAAAATAAAAAAATATATGATAGGAATCACTACGCAACATAAATTTTCACATAATATAAGAGACGTGCCGACGTTACATTAACGTCACGCTTCCGTTCCCGTAGGAATTTTCGTTTTCCCGCCCGTAAATAAGCCCCGACTTCTTTTCCTCTTATATATTTTAACATGGGTAACGCCGTTTTATAATACAAATCCTTTACGTTTAGGACTGTGGATCCCATTGTCATCCGCAAGTGGCACAAAGCCCGCATTTCACGTAAAGGGAAAGAAGGCATTTTGCAAGTTGACAATTCGACCATAGTTTTTGGCCACTCGGATACGGCCATTAAGGACTACGCTTTGGACGCGCCTTTCTACGTCGGATCGTTCCCGTAAGACAACGTTTAAATAACGTCTTCTCCAGCTAAATTAAAGTCTCTTGACTTCAAAGTTTTCCTGACACCGTAAAAAAAAAAACGAAAGTCGGAGCGTCTAACGAGCTATCCTTTTTGATAAAAATATTTAAAGCATTTTCCACGGAATATCGAACGGAGATATTTATTAAATCGATACACCCTAATAGCTCAAATACATCAAAGCCTTCTATCGAATTTCAAAGGGAAAATGTCCCGCCCAAAGAAAAATCCCGAGCCGTTCCGACCGAAAATAATTTTCGAAAAAACTTCGCCGTTTACAAACAATTTTTGATACGTTGTCCTTTCATTCTAGGCATGGCGAAAAGGCAAATAATATATTGTCTTCGCCGGTATCCAATAAAGGGTTTCGAGGAATCATACAGGGACTGACGGTAAATGGGAATCCCTTGCCGATAACAAACATATTACCGGACTGTTCCTACCATCCATCCAACAATAGTTGCGCTTCAAACGTGGGCTTTTATGAGGGATTACCTTGTCCAATGTATAAAAATCCTTGTCTAAATAATGGATTTTGTATTCCGAACTTGGCAGATTTCACTTGCCAATGCCCTCCGAGGTTCAGCGGGAAATTTTGCGAAATTGGTAAGTGATAACAATGTAGCAATCGGGTTAATGGGGTTGTTTGTGTCCCGCGCCCTTGTTTAAAGCGACCCTCTTTAGGAACGTTTTCGGTAAAATTTAAATAGGAAAACCAATGGAAAAATGTATTTACCCTCTAAACCAATAATAAGTACGGTGGTTATTCCTAAAAATACTTGAATTTATTTATGGCATAAAAAATAAATCAATAAGAAGAAAATATATCAATTATTATTATATATTAAATTTTATTTTTACATGTTTGTATAATATTTAAAAGATCTCAGAGTTGTTTATAACATTAATGATTTAAAATTATAAATTAATTGTTTTTAATTTGCGTTTATTTAGACTATCGAAACTGGAGTTTCAATTTCGGGATGAGCGGGTTGATTGCAAAAAAAAGAACATAAAAAAGAAAACATTATCCAAAGCAAAGTGGTAAAAATCTAGAAGCTTATTAACCTTAAATATCTTTAAAGTTCAAGAAAATAATCAATGTAAGAATTATCAATTACATAATAGTTACACCTTGATTATTATTCTTAGTATTTTTTTAAGACTTAACCCACCCTATTACTTTTTTTTCCGAATGGTTAGAGGGTAGACAATGGAAAAGGATATAAAAAAAACTAAATGCTTTATTATTACGATAAATTTCTATAAAACACAAAATAATAATAATAACGTTAAAATAAATATAATTTTTTGAGCAAATCTAGCCGCAATGATAACTTATGTTATTATCGCGTGTTAATTATTATTTTCCTTGGGCGGCCTTAACCCATTATTGATTTATGGTCAAGAATGAATTAGAATAGAGTTTGATTAGTTTGATTAGCCTGCATGGGCACTGTGTCGTGTTTTTGCCAATTTTGACCCTAAACAAAACCTGTTGAACAGGTCATGTATCTAATTTTAATAATTATTATAAATAAAGATTGCTTAAAAAAAATAATTTATAAATAACTAAGAATAGCGTGTACTTTTGGAGCTTTTATTTTTTTTTTAGTTAATTTAAATTAATAATTTGAACGATAACTGAACCTTCTAGAGGGTTGTGCGTCCAAGGTCTGTTTATTTACATAATTATATTTAATGTAAATCGTTACTTTTTTACAATAACAATAATAATAATAATAAAAATAAAAGTCCTTTATTTATCTACTAATTCCAGAGTTTATCAATACAATTCAATATTATTGAAAAAAGTGCCTAAATATCAATTCCGAATTATTTCTAGTTTTAGGAATATTTATTTGAACATTAAATAAGACGGGTGCAAAAAGTATGAGATTCGTATTTAAAAAAAGAAATAATCTCTATGATTGTTATTTTGGTTATAGAAATATAATTTAAAAAAGATCACCAGGTCCCGGAGCAACTTCTATGAGTACCAAAAATCTAACCGTATCAAAACTTAGAGGATTGAGGCCTTTTGAGGTTGTTAGCATTGCATTTCTCGCACAAAACAACAACCAACTAGACATTAACTAGAACGGCAATTAAATTTCGCGCCATGTTTGTTATGCAATCACAAATTGTTTTTTGCGTTATCTATTTCGTTTACAATTCGAACCATAATTTGTCGGGTTTATTCGCCGGAATTTATAACAATGTTAACGCTGCCGTTGTTGCCGAAATTTATTTCTAAATAAATTAGATTACAATTCCGAAATTTACCGACTATTTGCCGACCGTTCTGACGTTCGAAATGAGTTACATAATTAAAATCTGCGATCTCCCGAACCGTTTGTAATAACGAAGGCGCTTTTGTAAAACATTGCCGGAGACAAAAATGTTTTTTAATTTTTTAATTTTAATTGAGGGGACTGTTGCAGATTTTTAATTAATTCAATTTCGGCCACTTTGGAGGTCGGGACAGGCGAAAAAAAACTAGCGGTTAATTTTAGAAATTTAAGAACATAGATATATAGTCAAGGCAGATAGCATCGGTTTTATTTTGACGTTAAGCAAATGTATCTTCAGGCGCTGAGATGGGTCTAGTATTATTTATTGTAGATTTCCAAAGGACGCTCGAAGGCATCTGATGCGGTTTGCATTATCCAAAAAAAATTGTCTAGTTTATTTAATTCAACTGTATGAAAATTTTAATGTTTTTTGGTTGGGTTAGGTTACCATAGCCATCATTCATATTTAAGCAACACTGCTGACCCTATTCGTCCCGTACCTAAATACCTATATTTGAATCCCAGCAAGCAATAGATAACTTGAACGTTTTTTAATTACTTTAATGCATTTGTTTATGTATAAAAATAACGCATGCGAAATATCAAAACTCAAAACACAATGTTTAAGTTGCAGCAAATAATACACGTTGTGGCACCCAGCTATTCCTTTTAAACGACACTTACCCGCGGGAATGACCGTGACGTCATACCGCTGCTTTTCGATCGATTCGGCGAGATATGATAGTGTTATTCTCAGGTTATGGGCCGAGATTTATATTATTTACGTTTATTTTTGGCCCATTTGTATTTGTGCTTAGTGTGCTTTGCATGATAATAATGGAAGCAACAAAAAACAACGTGACAAATCGTGCCGTCGTGTTTGAATACAACGCGTAAGACGCCAAATAAACTTTTTATTCGTCTACCAGAAAATAAAAGCCGTCGTTTTTTGTTAACAGTATGTTCAGGTGTCACTTTAGCCGTAACTTAACTCTTCGAACTTGCATCCATTCTATTGCAGTCTCCATAGAAATGCTTTCCGGATCTATATAAAATAAATAAAACTAAGTTATCAATCCGTATTTAGGTTTCCACTAGTTAAAAAATATCCTTTTTGCTTTTTTTTTGTTGAATAATTATAGCTTTCGGAGTTTTGTATGTAAGATGTCACTATATACACTAAAGGTACGAGGGCAGCGCCAAAATTTCCGGGCCTGAATATGAAAGAAACAAAGTAGAGTAACAATTTTTTATTATTTTTCAATACAATCCCGCTTAACTTCAATACACTTATTACATCTCTTTATTAACAACTCAATCCCTTTAAAAAATATTCTTTGGTTTGTCTGCGAAATGAACTAAAACAGCCTCTTTTAACTCAACTTCGTCGTTAAATCGCCGTCCACTTAAGTCCTTTTTCAAATATCCAAACAAATAATAGTCGCTGGGGGCCATATCTGGACTATAGGGAGGATGATCTATCTGTTGGAACCCATACTCTAATATGTCAACTTGTACAACAACAGCAATATGGACAGGTGCATTATCGTGCAAAAGAGGCACGGCTCTGGTCAGTTTTCCTCGACGTTTCACACGTATACAGTCTCGCAATTTATGTAATAATGTTGGGTAATATTTACCATTGACAGTGGTATTAGTTTCTTTAAAATGTATAAAAAGGATTTTTTTACAATCCCAAAAGATCGTGGCCAGCACCTTTTTTGTTGACTGGCAGACTCTGAATTTTCTTGGAGATGCTTCACCCTTACGAGCATGCCCATTGATTATTTTTTCGATAGGGGGTCATAATAGAGAACCACAGTTTCATCTCCCGTCACAATAGTTTCTATCACAGGCTTCGTTTCCGACCCACAGAGTGCGAAAAAAGACCGCCCTCACTCGACACGGCGTTGTTTTTGAATAGCCGAAAGGTTTTTAGGAATCCATCTTGCACTAATCTTATGCATATCTAAATGATCATGCAGGATTCGACAGTTGTATCAGAAAGCTGAGTAATTTCAAAAATTTCCTTGACTTTTAAAAGTGGATACCACCTCTTCCACAATCGCAACAATATCTTCCGTTGACCTCCACTGGTTCTTGAATCATCTTCAAGGGACTGCTGCCCCATTCGAAAACGTTTTGCCCATTCTTTCACTACAGAATACAAAGGAGAACTTTGGCCGTACACACCATCCAGCCTTTATTTAATAATTTCAGGTGCTAACCCTTCTTTTGTCAAAAACTTTATGACTGCTCTATACTCAATTTGCGTTATTTGCGACATTTTTTCGGACACGTCTTGTTTAAAATGCTGTCAATAAAATACTACTTGACGCAAGGCTTGAACTTTTTTTTCGCAGCCTACTAAGATATATATTTAAAAGAAGACAAAGTTTTATCGTAATACTGGAGGTGCTTCTATGTCAGGCCGGGAAATTTTGGCGCTAACCTCGTAAATTATCAGATTCGGTAATTTTTAAAACTTTCTTTTTGATACTAAACTCAAGATAACAAAAACAACCGACAGGATCAAAATTAAAACCACCAAGACGAACGCGTTATCATTCTCTAATGATTTTTGTAATCTTACGAGCGGATTGACGTCACAACCGGTCACAGCTGCGCGTTAGGGTTTAAATTTTACCATTTTTAATTTCTTATACTAATTACACTACGAAATTATGTTTTTTGTGAACTGTGGTTCTTTTAAGAGTATAAACTTACTTTTATATTCAATATTTATATTCAATATTCAATTTCCCTATTTAAGTCGGACTTCTGTGTTGCAGACGAACAAGCGGCACTGAAGTTCACGGGACACACGCATCTGCAATACAAACTGAAAGGTTTCAGGAAGTGAGTAGGAAGTAGTTTAACCCATTACGGTATACTAACGGTTTTTGTTTAACACAGCAATAATTATACTGACTTGGAAAATCAGGTAGTTGTCAGATTTCAACGAAGGAAAAAATCTACTAACCCCACCGAAAATGATGAAGAAATGTAAGTCGGTAGAATTAACAAACTAACAGCAATTATTGCGTTTTTGATTTTTTTTTGTCTTTCGCGATAAACGTGCGGACGACATTGTTGCTAATTATTTTCGATGATTTGAAGGAGAAAATCCGAATTGGGCAACGATTACGCGTTCCAAATTCAAACGTTTGTTGCTGACGGTTTGCTGCTGTGGAGGAGCAGAACGCGACGATTGGCCAGAGAGTATTTAGCTGTAGCGATCGAGAACGGCAAACCCGAACTCAGCTTTAACCTCGGGAGAGATAAAAGGTTTTTTGCCATTAGGTAAGTAAACCGTTGCGATATTTACTTTCTGGTTGCCATTAATTATCCATCTTTGCAAAGGACGCGTCTAAGTGTGGTTCGAAAATTAAATACAAGACCGTTATAAACTCGTTGGGTTTTTCGCTCACCCGGTTTAACTTATAGTCTAACACAACGTACTTACGCCTTACCGTCAAATAGATGTAGACAAAAACAATTAGAAAATTATCTAGCAAGACGATCATGGCACTGTTAAAGTCCAGAGTTAAATTTAAAATAACTACATAAGCAGTAAATAACGCTAGTCATAACTGAAGATAGAAAGCAGTAAGGGATTAAAGGAGAAAATCTTGCTAATAATCTATTTGCCCATCGATGAAGTAGTTTTTAAAATTCATTTTCAAAGCCAGCAGCGACACATCGGGACCAATTAATGAAATTTACTTATTGTAGTAGGGTAAAGAAACCCCGCCTGTGAAAATTTAAATTCTATTATTAAATTTAATTAATTAAATCGAATTTTATAGTACAGACAGGATGGTGGTTTGCAATTCATAATTTTACAATAACAGGCATTGAGTTTATATCTGACCACATGATATGATTTCTAAGACCGATACATTTGTTTAAACAAAGCACCTGCTTGAACGCAAAGTATCGCGTTTTTAATTTGAGACCTTAACCACATAAGAAAAAGAAAGATACACGTTTAAAATAACCTCGTGTCAGTTTATACCTAACAAAAAAAAATCGAAAACGAATCCCATAAAATAATTTCAATTTTTATATAAAATCGCTACTGAAATAAACCGTCAGAATTGACAAACGTCAAAATTCAAACCGTGCGGTAAAATCTCCGAAAACATCCGATTGCTCTCAAATCCGTGCGGTAATATCGCGGAAATGTCCGAAGTGGCTCGGATCCGTGGGAAACGAAACTGCCGTGGTAAAATGGCACTTTCTGCACGTTAGATCGGTGTGTAATTACGTATTTTGCAGAAGATAGTAAAAGTATAATTTCAGATTTCCCCTAATGCATTCGGGATGCAATGAGGCTGCCCGCCCTTCCCATGGCAACTCTTGTAATTTTTTTTTGCAGGTCATAAATCTAGTTACAATTTTAACAGTCAGCAATAGCAAAGAAAATGAGAGTTCGTTTGTGACTTAGTTTTCTTCGTTGCAGGGCTACAAAAAGAGTAGATGACGGACACTGGCATACCATTCGCGTGAAAAGGAAAAAAAGAATTGGTATCATCTCGGTGGACGGAGAAAGAGTGGTTCGAGGACGATCCAGTCCCGGTGCTAAAAGTCTAAGGACAACTTCCAAGCTTTGGATAGGTAAAAAGACTGGCGGTTCCGTCGAACAAATTCCTGCAAATCTACCAAAACGCGGAGTTTTTCATCGAACATTTTAATACGCTTAAACGGAAATTTCAACTCTCAACGAGCTCAGCTGCTCGCGATGTTCATTACGTAACATTCTTTTTATTTACCTAATAATTTACTCTTTATCTTTTACGCGACATTAAACTTGTAATTTCTTTAACGCGTTCTCTCCTATCTTCGCCTTTATTTATGCCTTTGAGCGTTCGTTATTCAGTCTAATCGGCAAAAATATCGAAACAGTTTGGTGTTGCTGGGATAGACTCGTTAGTTTTTTTTTTATCGACAGGTGGTTCGCCGTCGCTGCCCCCGGGCCTGCCCCCCGCCTACTACAAAGGATTCTACGGATGTATTAAAAAATTCTTCGTCCACAACAAACCTTTTAACTTACTATCGAACGTAGACGGTAAAAAAGTACATTTTTGTCACGTCAATGATGTGTAGATCGGCTAAATATCTTTTTGCGGTTTAAAATAAACTGACTTGTGAGACTGAATTATATTGGTTTTCAAATGACTACGTTTATAATATTTTAATGACTCACGGGTGTGACCTAACTGGTTTTAAATTAGCGTGAGGACCGCGCCATTTTATGACGTTCTTAATAAAGCGCGGATTAAGCAATTAGAAACGGAGTCATTGAGAGAAAATGTAGCGTATAGGTAATAAATCGATGTACATAGATGTATCGTTTGTTTCTAAATCATCTAAGAGCTTAAACTAAAATATTAAAATGGTTTGATCTAGTCCTGTAAAATACTATTCGAAAATTGCGTTTATATGGAGTAGCTAAAAAAAACTTTAAGCAAAATTTTAATATTATAATTTAAAGCTAAATGAATTTAATAAAATTTCTGGCTGTTTGGGAAAATTGTGTAGATCAAAATCGATTGAGACTTTAGTTTTATAGGGAGAAATTTAGAATAGATTTAGTTGTGGAACAATAAGGCACTTTTCTAATATTGTTTTTATCTGATAAGTTATTTGTTTAGTGTGCCATATTTATTTTAATGTTAATGGCCTAAGTGTGAGAGTCGATGGTTTAGTACGTATTAATGAGACCATGCAATCAAACAAAATACAACCCCAAGTCAAAAATTATTTGGTTGTAAACATTTTGTAGTAGGGTTTTCCAGAGGGGACAATACATACTAAACATTTTGGCAAGCTGTGCTAAACACTTGTGGCTTGCTAAAGCCTGTGTGACTATATGTAGATAAGATGCCGCCTATTCCTTCCAAGCTCATTTCATTCACTCGTGGGTCAACTGTACTTTATAACTAATAAGACATATCGTTTGTTGAACACATGTCATATACGAAATAACTTTCTTGCGGTTATCGGTAACGTCGAGATTATTGAATCAACCACAGACAATACCAATTTCGAACTGAAACCACATTTAGCTAATATAGGATTTAAATGATGCTTGTTCAGTAAAATCGACTACTATAAGCGTGGAAGTTATTTCCGTAATATTATCTTAACAATCTTTGGAGACGTACTTAACAATATATTACACATATCTTCATATTTTTTGTTACATACTTATAAAAAACTTAGATTGTTTACATATAATACGCTTTACGTTGATTGATGTAAATATAACTTAAATAAAATAATCAAGTACATTTAGGTTACGTTAAGTTTTAGAAAATTATTGTAATATTTAGGTACATGTAGGAGATAACACATATCTTCCGTTTTAGTTAGAATATATTATTTTTCGAATAGATTTGTATTTCAGTTGGACTAAATATATTTTTTTCCAAACTAAGCAGGTGATATTTTTATTTACCGAAAATCGAAGGTCTGCAGAATAAACAGAATAAAAAGGTTCCCTGTAAGATCGTCTACCCCCGATGTTGATCTTCTCACTTGCTCTCTGATGTTCATGGTAATATTAAATAACACATGAGACAAAACAAAATAAAGACAAGAAAATAATAGTAATGACAGCAATATTTTAATTAAATCAAAACTGGGTAATACCTTTTAAATTATACATATTTCCCAACATAATTAAATAAATTCGTCTTACGCGTACGCTTAAGAATTCACGGGGTATTATAACAGTTGCAAAACAAAATGTTCCCATAAACGTTTAACAATTTAAACCCTGATAACACAAAAAATAAACAGAAACAAAACAAAATTAGTATTCCACAAAACATGAACAACCACAAAGGGTGGATTTTATTTTGGTTATCCTTTATGATTAATTTTATACTAAGATATCTCCATACTTAAGTTACTAACATTTGATCTTAGTGTAAAAAAATGCCATAATTCCAAATAATTTACTCAATTAATCGCAAAACCCTCCTTCCCCTTTAAATATGGTTAAGTGGGGCCTTATATGGGGCTAAATTTAAAAATATAAATTTATTTAGGAGCTTTCCCTCCACTTCTATCGATTTTGTTGAACAGACCACTACATTATTTTTATCCGAAAAAGAACTCTGTTCGAAGCGGAAGCCACTGGCTTTCAGCGACATCTTCAGATTAGTTTTCCAACCAAGGAGTAATATCGATCCATACCAAAGAGAGAGAAGAGATCCACGAAAACGAAATTTATAGAAAACCACAATAACATACATGGAGATGCAATTTGTTATAACTTGAGCTATTGATTTAGAAGATGGAATAACGGATCCTGCAAGTGATAATTTCATTATTTGATGAATTTGTCACTCCGAAGAAACGCTTGACTACAAATGTAGTCAGTCAATCTGAAGTCAAAACAGATTGGGATGCATGGTGTGCATGCAGTGTTCTCTTTCGTTGTATGAATATTTTGCGTATTATATATTACTTTAAGCATATTTGCCAGTTAGTGTCCATATTTTTCCTCGAATGAAATTTAAAATTAGCTTCGATCGAGTTAAAAAATATCTTTAATTGACAAGCGAAAAATGCGTATTAATTATTTGTTGATCAATATGAGTCAAAGCTTCGTGCAATTAAGAATTAATAAGGATTAATGTAGAAAATTTTCCCGATAAACGCAGATCGTCAATTTCGTTTTAAATGTGATTTCCTGGGGGCAAGGGGGAACGTGAAGTTGATTTATCACCTCTTTTGTGTCACGGTTCAAACCGACGACAGATAGAAATTAAATTGTTTTGCATATTTCGTTTTATACCATTAAGCTAAAAATTCCTATATACATATACATATACATATACATATATAAGTATTCTTTAAATTAAATTTTGAGTTTCATTGGTATTCCGAGATTAAATGAGATGAAAATTTTCCTGTTGTTCAGGTACAGCTGAATTAATGTGGGAAACTTTGACAAAGTACAGTAATCTACCTCAAATTGCGACGCTTAAACCTCAACTCGAGTATTTTCTACCACTTATCATTATTCTCAACATGAAAAGAGAATTTCTAAACTGTCGAACCCTTTACGTTCAAACACATCCGCACGCAAGCTTTTAAGAGCAAAATTAAACAACGGTTTCGTTTGTATTCAAAATATATTTGCATGAATCGATTAATCTCTTTATATATCTATAAAATTAACAACTTGGTATGTGAAATACAAGTATTAAGACCACAAAAAAAAACTTCACACATATTCACACACAGAATTAAAGATTTCAATGACTTATTCCTAAACGTTTTCAAATGAGATTGTTTTTAGCTATTTTTTTCCAATTTACCTTCACATGTAGTAATTTAAATTACAACACAAATATTACATTATTATTACTGGGAACCCTTGCATTATGTGCCGCCTTTCCCGGCGCAGTCGCCAGTATTAAGATTTTTTCATTTTAAAAAATTAGTGTTGTGCCAATGTTCCTTTTACGAAAACCGAATCAATCAATAACCGATTTCGAAAAGGACCGAATCATTGTAATCATTTCAATACTTTTTGTTGCCAAGCTGTAGACCATAAGTGACAATAGACACCGAATGCGAAGAGTTGAGAGAATTCCGATTTATTTGAATTTGAATTATTTTTGTGTCTATATGTTCTGTTTTCTGTTTTAGTTAGTATAATATTTAGCTGTGTTCTGCTTTTTATTGCGCCATGATTTTATCAAAGTAGGTGCTAAGTATTGGGTTGTAGGAGTAATACATTAATTTGTTTAAATTAAATACCTGTGTGGAAATAGATATTTCAATCAATATTCAATTCAACATATGAGCAAATCTAAAGGTCGATATCGTAACCGAATACTATATAATAATTATAACAATACTCCCATTCCTTTTCCATTGTCTATCTCTGTCATGCATTTAAATCTTAAACCATTCAAATCTTGATCGAATCGTTAGGAACAAACGGGATTCAGGATCAGGAAACTGATTGAACTGCGATATTGAGGCGAAAGCAGAGGTATGGAAGTGTGGGATTAAGAAGGCGTATCCCGTGGATTAAGTTTCAAAATTTTAGTTAGCATAATATCAGGCATGTAATTAAGGTTAATCAACAACTTTAAAAGGAAAGTTATTATTATTGTTTTTCAATTAGCTGTTTCGCAAGATTGAAAAAGTATTGTGAAGTTGGAAAAATGCTCATCTGTGCGAAGCAAGACTAAAGCCATAACTTTCAAACGTCAGCGCCATCTCTTACAGCATTTGAAAAAATTGCATAAAGTTGCGGCTTCTCTGATCTAGAGGACGTCACTGATATATTGATATGTATTGACCACCTGCCTTAACATACACCTGCTGATATTTATATTGCTTTGACTATAGATTTTATGGAAAGGAAACTGGAAAATGTTTTTAATTAAAATGAAATTAAAAAATTTCTTCATTTTTAACAAATCAGGGATCTGATGCAACTAACGCACTCGGTCGAAAACCGAGAAGTGCGTGTTGGACTTAAGGCGGCGTAACCAACCCCTTCCATATTTTGAGTTTCATAACAAACCTAAAAGGCAAATACAAATGTTTGCAGTGAAAAAGAAATTCTTCAAAAGGGCAATACGAATATTTAAAAGCCGCAAAAAACTAAATATATCAACAATATAATAATTAAGTTGAAATTAAGTAAAATGCTTGGGTTAAATGGGAATAACAGCTCAAACATTTAACAACGTTAATAGCATCTTCCACTTGTTGGATAATTTTGTATGTCGTTACTTAGGCTAAACAACAATTTTAAAAGGGAAGGTATTATTAAGATCATTCAATTAGTGTTAAGAACTGCATTTGTGAATTTTTCAAATTATTTTTCGAATAGCAATTGCTAGTACGCAACTGAAAATAAAATATTTCAGTGCCTAAATCGCCAGAGCCATCCAGTGCGGAGTTATCGAAGTTTAGAAAAGTTTATCGAGTTGTGACGGGTCTAATCCAGAGGGCGCTACCATTAAATTGATTTGTATTGGCGAAAACTGTTGTGCACTATAAGGTTTACATTGTCTGTTCACAATATGGATAAGGCGATTCGAGTCATCTAACGGGAGTGAAGAGTTTACTTTAAAATAAAATGATAAACATGTTTTTTTTCATGTGTATTCCTTGTCGTCTGTATTAACCTTGATATGACAAAAAAATCTGCAATCAACTCAATTAAACTCAATGTAAGATCGTAAATTTTATGGAAAAGAAAAAGTAGAAAATGCTTTTAACATTGATAATAATTTTGCCAGTCGAAAAATAGTATTTTCTATTATTTTTTTTGCTGCTGCCTATGGGGTTTAAGGGAGCGCATCCTCTCCCCTCAATATTTCGATTTTCAAAATTAACCACGAAACAGTAAATGCCGTCAAGGCTACATTTTTTTCCTAAAAGATTTTTCCTTTGTGACTGACAGTCAAAACTATTTCCGCCAGAAACTCTTCCATAAAATCTATGTTTCAAATTTCGAATTTCATTTCTATTTTATTTACTTTAGGGTATTATGTAGATTAAAAAATAGCTGAATCGTTTATAAAACGTACACACGTTGTTTTAATTTAAATTAAAAATAACGTACTACTGAGAAAGTAGAAAAATGGACTTAAAAAATGTTAACTGTAAACCGAATAAAGAAGTGCTATAAAATTTATTCTCCTCCTTATTTATCACCAATATCTGCCTTTATAAACTATATTTATTAAAATATTACATATGATAATATAATATAATCTAGGCGTATCGAAAACGAATCTGAAACAAAAATAATTTCTCTATTAAATGTTAGAGAAAAAAGAGTACGTTGGATGTCAGTCGGCGATAATGCACCAATTTACAGTTTCACAACGTACACAGGAAAACGTGCTAAAAGGTAACCAAATGATCTCACCAATTAGCAAAAATTTACGTTGAAATTACGTGTAGCGGCACGCGAGCCCTGAATTGATATTAGGTTAGTCGCGATTCCAAGTTGTTTGCGTGAAAAAATTATTTTTTTAAAGAAAAAGGAAGAATTCGAACACTTTTCCGAAGTCGTCGCCAGCCTCTCCGCAGGACAATTTCGAAAAGCGCAGGAGCTCCAACGGGACAGCGCCAGCCGAGCTCTGGATTCAGCCCGATTGCTGGATTACCCCACTCCCGAATCAGTTCGTTACTACCCTCCACCACCCCACGACAGAAGTTGGGACTCATAAATTCACGCTGCGCCGATCTGATTGTTTACAACTTTCCCAACTCTCGACTAGTGACAAATGTAACAGTACGAAGGTAAGTACTGATACGCAAATGACATATTTATACATACCGAAGTGAGTTCTTTACTAAAAAGAAACTTAGCGACGGTTTAATTTTTGTGAAATTAGTTTATAAGTTTATATTACATAAAATTATTAGAGTTGATTCGGCTGAAGCGAAAAAGAAAACCATCTCGAAAAACTTCGCAGGAAATTTGTCAGTTTTGAACTTTACCGTTTACGTTTTTTTCCGAAATTTTCTTAAAAATATTATCCACCGTCAAGTTTCGTTTCGAAGGACCTTATTTCGGTGGAAAGGAAATTAAATTGGCTCCTAGAATGTCGCCGGTCCGACAGATTTTGAAATGAATCTAATTTTATACAAGTGCCTTGTCCTGGCATTAGCTGAAACGGTTCATTGAAACCATTTTCGCAATTATAACGCTACTATTATAGAAAAGGGATTTGAACCGGGGTATTGTTAAGAGCCGACAAAAGATAAATACGTCACGTAGAATCGCAAAGTGTCACAAGTTTTGTTAATGCATCTTTAGGGCATTTTACACGAAATATTTTCTCTTCTGTAAATACCCACGCGAGTTTGTACTTACATCGAAACGATTTTATATTCTTTAGGCTCTTATTCACTAGTCAAGCAGCAGTTGTTGTTGTTACATAGAAAATTTTCATTTCCAGTAGATTTACTTTAAACTCGCCTTCAGTTAAGGTTCGAAAATATATATAAAAAGAAGCAATTTATATCTTGTTTACTTGTTTTTCTCTTGGTCTGTACACAGAACGTAGGCGCGATAAGCAAAAACATATCTGAAAATCCATTTAAAAAATGTAGACTCTTTTCAGAGGCCTTTCTGTAAAATTGAAAATGTATATTTTGATAGATACGTTTTTTTTACATTTTTTAATTTTTATGGCGCGCGTTGGTAAACCAGGTGACTTTTTTGCATACATTAATCAATCCTCTTTCAATTTAAGAGGTAAAAGACAAATTCGTACGATTTTTAATAAATTTGAAATTTTGTAGATTTCAATTTGACTTTTTAAACTATAAGTATTTTAACTCTTTCAGAATCTAAGGACTGTTTTCAATTCCATTACTGAAAAACAGCATTTAATATGGTTTCGCTGTTTACGATGAAGACGAATAATTGTAAACAATTGTAAAATTGCAACTGCTTTCATTTGCACACTTAGCAACTAATGAGATTGGACTATGCTTTTTTACAAATGCCTTTATTTGTATTATGTATTATTTGTTTGTTATGGTAAAAATAATGTCACATTTATTGATGAGGTTTGAGCTCCAAAAACCGTTCAAAGTTTTGAAAATTTAACACCCACACAATGTCAAATTGAGAAAGAGATAAAAAATAAGCCAGATTTATTTATGACTTTCAAAAAGAGGTAAAATATGAAAAAAAAATCTTCGTCGAAGTTTAAAAGAAAAATTACAAAAAGCCTTTATTCACCGAAGTCCCTGTTCGAATATGTTTGTTTAGCTTAAACGTTTGATACGATTGTTTTATTGTTAATCGCAATTGGAAACCAGACACTCAATTTTGTTATGTATTTTGCCGATACTTTTCAGAAAGCGATGAGCCAATTACATGCGAACGATGGGCCGTATACGTATACCCAAATTTCGCAATAACACTTTTATTGGAAACAAAGGCAAAGCGCCATAGTTAATCGGGATAACTGCCTTAACAGTCTAACTTAATTTGCTGATAGCAGCGGTATAAATTCACAGAATATCTAAAACGTTGGGCTAGCACATAGGACACGGTTATATATAGACCTATATAGCTTTGCCCTTAAACAACGGTGGTAATAGCTCGACGCCGGTCTAAATTTTCTTAGAGGGGGTACTTAAACCATTCCTTATCTTATACGTCGACCGACGTCTTACGCATTCCCAAGCTGCGTCGCAAATTTGTACAATTCGTCAACAATATTTAAGTATTTTTGTTCTCTATTATCTTAACGCATCAATCTATAAAGTATTTTAAATGAAACACCCTTTATAATTTTATCCATTCTGTCATATTATAAAGAAAAATATATATAGCTTTTCGGTATTTCGTTCAGTCTTTTGTGAGAAAACTCAAGTTCAATTGTTTGAATAAAAAAGAGAAATTATTTCATGTTTTTGATCTGACGAATAACCTATATTATAAACAAATAATGTTTCTAGAACCAATTTTGTCGTCATCGTGACAACTTATAAACAATGATTTGTTTTCCCAGACAATAATAATGGTAATTAGTAATTTCTATTTTTGAATAACAAACTAAAGTTTTTACAAAAATGACCAGGTATATATTTTTGAAATTCGGTTAAAAGGGACTTTCATATTAACTACGACGAACTAGAACCGCTTTGGTTTCCCAAACTTCCAATTGTTTCGCGAATCAAAATTTTAAACTCATGCGTACCTAATGAGTGCAAAACAAATCCAGGAAAGGGAACAAAAATTTAGGAAAAAAGACGAAAGAAGAGGAAACAAAATCAGACACATTTTAAATTTGAGGATAATTTATAATATTTTTCAAAACTGTGAATTTGATAGCAATTTCATTACAGAATGTTTAGAATGCACGGCTCATAATTTTTTGAATTGTTAATATGTCTGAAACAGTTGCAAATAATAAAATAAACGTGAAAAAATATTTCACTAAAAATAAAATATGGACAATTAAAATAATGTACTTGTGTAATTTTATAATGAGAGTATTATCTTCCATTTTATCTAATTTAAAGAAAACAATTTATTTAAAAATGCATAAACTAAGTCAAATTTGTAAAATAATATTTTTAATATCGGAGAGGAATCCAAAATTACAATAATCGGACTCTAGTGGATATTTTAATTCTAACGGGAAGCCTTGTGGTTAATTAGTCGAGAACTAGCGCACCAAAACTACCAACACGAGATACAATTTTTGGGGTCATTTACGGAGGTAATGCTACCGCGTGTGGCCACGTGGCGTAAAAATTTTAACGAATGATTAATTATGTGCCTTTCGTGTAACTCCAAAGGGAAATTGTCGTAACAGATACTCGTCCGTCGCTAGTCTGCTTTGTTTACGCTTGTGTTCAAGTGCGCGCCAGCTTCTAGCTATACATTTCCCGCACAAATGACTTCACCCTCGTTTGTATAGTCGAATCCCGAGGAACTTAGAAACATAGCAAGTTAATAACGACTAATCTGAGAACCGAGTATTAGCAAAAGCAGCTATATTTTATTCTTGAAATAGACCCTACAGTTTGAAACACCAACAAATACCTTAGTGAAAATTATTGATGAAGTGTTTTTAGTCTTTTAGAGTCGGCGTAGTAAGGTACCTGTCAATTAGTGGTAAATTAAGCTATTGATCTATTATCATTATTTGACATTTCAACCAACCAAACTCTAAATTTTTATCAAATTAGACATAATCACTGAGACCATTCCTCTTGGCCATCAGAAACCATTTTGCAAAATCAAAATTCTCGCTAGATCCATATTAACTTCATTCAATTACTTCTATCATTTTGATTTAAGAAATAATCAACTTCGTTGAATAATTGCAATAAAATTCAATATTATAGTTTAAAAACTAACCTAATATGTTTGACAGTTCGTTAAATTGTAAACAGTTTGTACTTCCAGATATTATTAACCACAAAATTCATCATACAAATAATGTTTAAAGTAGCTGACCAAGGACGGTTAATAAAGAGTGTCTTCGAGGAAAAGACACTGATGTTTTGCAAGAAATATTTTGTTTTCGGTAAACACTCGAGTATGCATATCGAAAACACGCCTTTATATCCCTTTAACTCTTATTCTCAAGTCTCTTTGAGCAACGACGATTTCTCTGGATTTAAGTTTGAGTCTTATTTGTGGAATCACACCGCAAACCATACAAAAAGAAGCTTCATACGTTTTTCCAGAACGGGTTAAGTTTTATTTTTTTGCTTTCATGCCGTCGCAAGTTCGCAAACTAGTAGATTTACTTTGAAAAGCTAAGCCTTAGAATACAAAACAATAACACATTGTATAGTTAACGTCACATTTTTTAATACAAACATTTTTTTAGTTTTTAGTTTTTCACAGGATGAAAAGGTTTTTCTAATAAGACATCCTTCAACATATTTTCAACCAGTCAACATGTCTTTAGTATTTGATAGGTTATTAAAAAATATTATTATTATTAAATTTATCACGATTTGTGAAAAGAAATATACCGACTTCATACGAAGGCAACAACGGTCCAGTTAAAATGTCAAATGCTTCAAAATAATTTCTATAGCTACGAGTTTTTGGCTTTCTAGAAAGAGAACGTATACACATTTTATGAGCAACAAAAATATCCTCAGCGAGGGTCGACCGACCCCAGAAACAGACACCATATCGCTGTAGAATTTGCAAAAAAAGCCGAGTTAGCTCCTCCATTTTGACAACTGATTTTAATTGCCCAGAACATAATTTTGAGGGTTTACTTTAATTATTAGATATTGAAAATGTGTTTTGCAATTAAGGTTTTCATCACTAAATATATTGCCGCTAAAAGGGAGATGTTAATTTTAATTTCCACCTCTGTGGACACACAAAAGTAGACATTTCTTTACAGCAATGGTTGTTTTAATGACTTATTTTCTTTCTTTCTTTCTTATCTTTAGCGACGGCATAAGTGTTCATTCCATCATTGGTTTTGAAATTTTTTGTAGGTAAGACGGATGACATGTTTTTAAAATTTTATATAGATAAATAATAATAATACATAATAAAAACATGATTCTTTATCTGATCCTCGGTATTTTTAATTAAATGCTGATTTAAATATTTGAACATTTTCAACTGGATTATAAATTCGCTATAAACTGCTGTGCTATATAGGAGTAAGAAGAATATTTTAATATAAGACTTTAGAATCCAAAAACCGCACCTACTCATCTGCGTAGGACAAAAAATGATTGCAACTGAAATTGAACTTTCTCTTTAACGGCTCCAACTCTGTACAAAATGGAATTTAAAGTTATTTTTGATGGTTAATGCTTTAATAATGATGTTCAAAAGTACGACTTCAGAAAAGTTAGTTTAAAGATTTCACTTAGTCCACACTGCTAAGGTATTAAAAAGACACGATGACCGATGAGCGACATCTCTCGTGGCGTTATTGCATGCGCACGTCACTGGCGATTTCGAAAATTTCATTAATGAATAAATTACAAAAGGAATTCCGATACATGATTTTAGTCGTTAAGTATAGAATCATTTTCCCTATCGTATTACGTTTCATTAGTTTTATGCCGCTTTGAATATCGGAATAAAAGTTCAAAATAAAAACATCGCCTTAAAGGAAACTAGGTCAGAACTCAATCGAAGAACAACCATCGAATGTCTTTGGATACACAGCGACGAAGGCGAAAAAATAAAAAAGTGCTTCCTACCCCGGCGAGCAGGTTTAAAGCAACACGCGATATCCTAGGGGATGTTTCGAATATATTAAGCATAACCTATAATTCAGTATCCGTATACTAACTTATGCGGCGCACACAGCGTAAAATATCTTATGAAATACTAAAAATGCGTGCACACCACTTTATATTTTGATAAAGTTTCAACGCAAGTACGGCGTTTTGCCAAAATAATTTAAGCAATTGACAGAAGACTTACAAGTAATAACTATGCCCTCCAAATGGATATTTCTACAAATAACTTTCTCACTATAAAGCGAATAATATTACATACTAATGAATTAGAATCTTAATTTTTCAAAGAAACTTCCACAGGCTCCTGTAATGCTTTTTACAAAACTTCTGGATTCCTCCTGCGTCGGTTTTTGCTTAGTCGAAATTGTTAACGTTCTTCAGAGCTTGACTGAAACTGTTTCAGTCAAGTTCTGAAGAAGCCAACAGCATGATTGGCGAAACGTCAGCAATTTCGACACAGCAAAAACCGACTCAGGAGGAATCCAGAAGTTTTCAATGTTGCTGTCGAAAATCTACATTAAATAAAAAAAACTACGGTAAATTCGAAAAAAGATGTACACTTGAAGAATATGCAGGTAAAGTCTGCTCATAGATATAAGAAAGTGACTAATTGATACGAATTAAGGAAAGACCCAGGCAAGCTGTAAGAATGAAATATGGCCGAACAGGTCCGTACTTTGCTTAGAATTTAATTATTTGGGGTTTTGTTAGAAAAGATACTTATATTATTTATAAATATTTATTTATTTATGTATGTATTTATGTTTAAGTCTAAAATAAAATTACAAATTATTTTTATTACCTACTTAAATCGCCTGTTCTAATTATTATTTGTTCTATATTATTTGCAATAGGGGGATATACGATTGTTCTGCTTTTTCTATATGTTTAACAGAATTTGCCCAACTTTGTGGAGGGATGTTAAAAAGTTCTGTTTCTACAAGTTTGAGGACATTGGAGTTAACACGGGGAAAAACAGTGTTACGACGAATAGCAGATTTCAGTTGGTGATAAATATGTTAAATGGGATTAAATATACAGTGGTAAAGTGGAAGCTTTAAAACTGTATACCCTAGATTTTTTGCATAATTATCACAGGCTTATTCCTTTTGTAGGTTCAAGCTTTGTAGAACCTCAATTCATTGCTTTTTGGTATAATCTTCGTTAAAATAAATGTCGTTATTATACATGTAGTTTTGGATGAGATTTGTGTAACATCATAACTTGCATTGTCCATTACAAGACGCTATTAGGAGGAATGTTTGGAACTAGTTTGTTTTTAAACCAACTTTCAAATAAATCAGCGGTGGTGTCTTCATGGTAATCCAGAGAAGAATCTTTAATATTTTTCGCAAACAGAGAAAGTCCATTTGGAATCCAACCATCTTTAGAGCCAGCATGCAAAATAGTTATTCTTTTACCTCTTTTTGATGGCGCGTTTGTTTTACACTTATCAGCTGAGTCAACCCAACCCATTTCCGGGGTATCATAAGTGTCGAACCAGGTTTCATCCAAGTAAATAATTGGCCTTTGTTGTTCTCTGTAAATCCTAATTTTTTCTAGATATTCCACTCGCTATTTTGAATTCTAAAAGATTCCATTAAAACTTGCCTTTTGTCATTTTTTTTAAATCTAAAACCCATGAATACACTTCCATAAGATAGTTCTGCCACATTTAACACCGGTTTCATCTTTTTCAAGCCTCCTAATTCAGATATCTAATGTAGGCACGTTTTGTTCCTCGTATAACTGGTAAATTTTACGCCGTATTATATCTTGATCACTTTCTCTAAACTCGAGAAAATGTCAGCATCGCTTCTTTTTTTCCTCGCTGAAATGGGATTATTCACAATTTTCCATACAGTTCATGTTGGAATTTTCGTCAAAGTGGCCGTTTCTTCTAAAGAAGCTTGCTTGCTGGCACCACGTTCAATGAGAGTCAAATAAACATTGTTTAGAACTTCTTAGCCTCAGTCTCAGTCTCAATAGAATACTGTTTTCTACATTTGGGCGGAAGCATCTCCTGAGATACACTAGACTCGCACATATTTTGCATAATTCGCACACGATTCAACACATGCTGTATTACACGCGAAATAAGAATGATTGCTAATAAACTTAAACTAAGTAGTATACCAAACCAAACAATATTAATCATAGGTAGGTATGTAAAATTATTTTCTATTACTAACCACAATTTTACCCGAATTTAAGTTCCGAAACTTTAGGTAATAATCTTGTTGCATTGTATGTTAATGACCATCCTTGGATAATCCCATTCAAAAGCAATTGGTCACTTCCTTATATCTATGAACAGACAATACAAAGTACGAGACTAGTGATAATTAGTGTCCCATGACGTGATACTGTATTTTGGTAATTTTTCAAAGAATATTTTACATTACAAATGTCCTGTATATGTAGGCGACAATATGTATAACGTGTTATTGCATGTCATTTTCTATAATTATTTATTTATATTTTATATTTTTAAAAAAATTTTATCTTAAATTCGATTTTCGTTATTTTTGTTTTTCGCCAATCTCAGGAAGTTTCAAATTTCAAAAAACTTTTAATTTGTTTATATATTTTTCTTATAGAGATATTATATTGACAACACCACTTATTCAAATTTGACATTAATAAATAGATTCCGCGTATGTCATGTATAAAAAGTCGATGAAGGCGACGCAATTTTGTATTAACCCGCGTGTTTCCGAAAAACTTTCCTATTGGGTTCGAACGGTAGCCAATAATCGTCGGAAATTCAATCGAAACGTCAACGAATTAAATCGAAAAATTACTAAACGAGGGAAAAAATTACCGATATACAATTTGGTCGCTCTAAAAGGCAATTTTTCAAAATAAAAACTCAATTTTTTCTTTGCTATTCGCCGTTGAGATTTCATACACACACATATATAAATGGCGAGAATTCGATTACAATCCGAAATATTGGTGTTGGCCCATTCATTTAATACGGCCAAAGCCAATTTCGCCAAACTAATTAAATTCCGTGAATAAACTCTTCTTGAGATCCACTTATCGACGGATGAACATAAGCCTTTCCTGGATTTTTTTTTAATCCAATTACTTTTCCGATGCGTAAGACTGCAATTTAACTACTCCAAAATTTTAGTTTATCTACGTCATTAAGTATGAAATTTTCATATCAAATACAAACCACTGTGATGTTTCTTATTGGATAGCATATATTTTTTTAATTCTTGGCTTAAGTAGCTATATATATGTTACGGTAAATGTACGCTCTTAATAAATGTACCCTTTTAGCGTAAAATGTGTACATTTCCCAGAAAGTTAGGTATATGTGAACTGAATATAATGTATACTGAATTAATGTATTATGGGCAGTTTATCTTGAGAGACCACCATATCTCAGAAATTATAGGGGATGGAGCTAAAAGTTATATACAAAAGTTAATTGGAGTATTACAAATCTTCAATTTATTTGAATGTATTATATACAGGGTGTTTAATTTTTCGTGGGCAAGTATCAACTTTCTTATAGTAATTGGAACACCTGGTATATTACTTCATTTTTGAATTATATACAAAATTCTAGACATATTTTGTGTATAATGTCGTATATCTAAGTCTAACCGTTTTTTACATTTTTAATTTTTTATGCGAAAAGTGGCGTTTGCAAGACTTCTGCCAATTCTTCAAGCATTTATTGTTTCACTTAAGAAAGTTTTGTTGTAGACAAAAGACTCAAACAATGGATTTCATGAGAAATTTAGATACATATTAATGCAGGGTACGCGAAAAATAAGATTAAAAATGAAATTAAAAAACTGCCAAAAAAGGCTTTTGTAATCTTGTCATATTTAACTTTAAAAATTAACACAATTTTACGTAATTTATATAAGTTAATATTTTTAGTTTTTCAAATATTTCCTTTTGAACATTTGTCTATCACAAATAATATGCTGCTGCCATATAAGTTCAGTTAGTGTAAGGTGGCTATGACGGCGTTTAAACAAAATACCCCCATGAAAAGCTTAATTTCTCATCAGTTGAACATATTTTAAACCTTCTGACCACTTGGTTGTTTGATTAGTGATTAGCCAAATTGTAAGTATATTTTGAACATCTTGGGAATGGAGAGACTTCCCGTGTATTATTTTCCACATATTTGCAAGTTCTTGGATAATTTTATTTGTAAACTCCCTACCATTATTACATTGGAATATGGATGGGGCTCCCAAAAGAGTGACAATGTCCATAAATTGTTTTGCTACTTCTGACGCAGTTTTGGTTTTTTGTAGGCGCAGTACAACAAATTTGGTTAAATGCTCTTGATAATTTAAAATAAATTTAAATTCATTATCTGGTTGTGCCTGTAAATGTATAAGATCCACATGACACCTAGAATTCATTTCAATCGTCAACATTGGTTTTATTAGCATCGTGTATAATTCCATGAGTTTCTTCAATTGTTGCAAAATATTTCATGCTACCCACTTCTTTTAATGGACTTATCCATTTTTCTTCTTTCCCTACCACTATTATATCGTATCTTTTCAGCCAGCGGTAATCTACATCGCTTGTATTCTTTTCTTTTAATTTTGCTGACTTTACTTCCAATAATATTTGTTCATACTGATATTGGTTTAAATAAATATTATTTTTCTTTTTTTTTGTGATACATTCTGTTCTAGTTGGTTTTTAAATGTTTCTTTTTGTCCCATTGTCTTTCAAAAAATTAACCTAAAAAAATATTTTTTTTTGAAAAATTTAAATTTCAAATCTATAATTACGATAATTTTAACTTACCTGATTCTTATTCCTCTGAACATCTTAAATTATATCCAGAAATCTGCAATAACTGTTAATTTTTAATGTAGTTGTTGTAGGACACATAAACATAATAACATTAACAATATAGATAGAGCACTTGCACGAAATATGCAAAGTGAAATAGCAGCGCCTACTGAACTAGCCGACGGTAGTTCACGTACCACTACATTACCATTACTAGTACTTGCCATTTCCTATTTTGCTTCCTCACATTCATCAAAACGACATGGCCATTGTGAATTCAATGTACATTAGCCTTATTTGAAATCGTAAATGTTAGTTGAATGTATATTACCCAAACGAGGAGGCAAATGTGCGCATTTACCGGAAAATGTAACATATATATATAGTTGAGTTTGTTACAGCTACGCATCTTCTTTTCCAGGCTTCTTTATCCATCCAATCTTCTTCTTCCATTCATCTTCCCTCTATATCCTTCCCCTTCTTGTGCAGATTTTGCCAATTTAAAATCCTTTTTTGCCCACAATTACACTCCATTAGTTGTATTTGTCTTTATCACTTAAGTAGGCTTCTCTCCACTTCTTCTGATGTCGTTTTCGTAGGTTTCATGTGTGCCAGTCATACAACTTTGTACAATAATTTGATATATTCTTAGTTTCGTTTGTTTATGTATATTATTTGACCACAATAAGCAGTTCAATCAGCTTGCTTGCTTTGCTTGATTTTTTCGATATTTTTATAGCTCACACCTACGAGTATATATCAGCATTTAAATTGTACAGGGGAGGCTCTACCGATGTTTCGGTTAATTGTTCAAAAATAAGCTTAGATACTACGTCAGTATTCAGCTCCATCAACCCCAAGTAAGCCATCTTTCCTTCTCAACTCACACTTACTAAACCATATTGCAATTTTTCTTTAATCTCTCTCGCTACGGATAGATTTCTAGAAAGATTCCTTTGTTACGCCAATCTTTAAATCGAATGACCGAACTGACATAAAAAATTGGGTGTCTATACAATCAACTCTGCTTAACGTTCGATTGATTCTGTCTGTCTGTCTCATGGGAGTCTAGACATGTTATGAATGAGCAACAACAAGGTTTCTTTCAAGGCAGTCGAAGTTACCAAATTTTCTTACTGATTGTTGAAATATTCAGACTTTTCGAAAGCATTCCATAAGATCGGTCAGAAGTTACTTGTGACTTAGTAGAATGTCTTTCTGTTTGGAAACCATAATTTAAACTGGACGCAGAACTCCTCATCTAAGCAAAGACAAAAAGTAAATATAATATAATAAAATAAAAATAATAATAATCGCATTATAGTTCTATGCTGTTTGATTTGTTTATTTATTATATAATTAAATTTGTGGGAATGTTGGCATGTATGCATTGCTTTTTCTATAACAATATGAACTATTAATTTTAGAAATGAAATAAAATCCACTTTTTTAAGGAAAGGATGTGTAGTTGATGATCCAGGACTTAGGTTTTGTTTTCAGATTCCATATAAAAAAAAATCCTAACAAATGTTTACATATTGCCGCGATTAGACTGGGAATTCCTAACGTGGGTGATCATACCAACTACGAAGCTGTCCTTAATCTTTCAATTTGAATAGTGGTGTCATTAACTGTAGCTACTCACTATCAAAATGCTATTGTAAAATATCTAATAGAACCAGCGAATTATTTTATTTATTATTTAAAGTGCTTCTTCAAATTTCAAAACTTCAACTGCATATAATTTCTTATTGTTGTGGTGTACACTAATTTATAAAATTCAATATAATATAATATAGAATATAGACGACTTGATAGTTTTTAAGCTGCTTTTGAACTTTTGAATTGACATGAATAGAATACGAAGAGCTTCGTGGTTGGTTCGAATTTTCCCGCAAAAAATACTGAAGGCAAACATACTTCCGAAGGCGAGAGTGATAAAATTACAAAAAAAAAAATGTTTAAGTTAATCACGAAACAGAGCGACAAAAGCGTTTTTAAACGAAAATTAAATATCTTTCGTCGCAGCTTCCCCTTTTGGTCGTCGTACGGCTGCCACTTTTTTCACGCCATTCACGTGTCAGATCTCAACAGAAAATGCTAAGTGATTAATTGTTTCAATTTTTTATGAACAGTATAAATGTCGAATGTTCAAAATCGAATCTATTAACATCAATTTATTACGGGGATCTTTTTAAAAAGGACTTGCTCGGAATCTTTATCAGGAAGTGAACAATTAAATCGGCATTTTTTGGCACTCGGGCGGGAAACAAGCGAAAAGTCGAGTCACCGTAACGTTGGTCGGTCCATGTGAAATTTTATTGTCATAAATTCTCATTTTTGATGGAATGTCATTAATAAAGTAGTCTCCCTCTCAACTCCCCGTTGGTTTTGGGTCTCTGCTACACTCTGAATCAAACTATAAATGGAAATTTACGGTTAAAAATAACAATTTTGCAATTTATAACACTATAGTGTCCACTTCAATCATATTTATCATTATTTTTATTTCTCCCTCAATTTATATAACTTTTGATAATTTAGTTTTACCAGTTCGTTTGCTTTGATTAGATTATATGGATTTTGGTACCGTACTTGAAAAATTTTTTAAAAAAATACTATAATTATTTCCCCGCGGTTTTTGTTATATAACGTACTAAAGCCAATCCTTTAGAACACGGGCAATTGACTAGGACCGGGTTCGACTTTGAGTATTTAACAGAACTTGAGATTCTTGTTATACCATATGCAGGAAGAAAGAATAAAATTTTTAACGAAAAGACCATTATTGAAAATCCGGTCCCATTATTTAACTTGACTTGATCCATGATATCTCTATTTTATTTTCAAAATGTCGGTAATTTCACGCCGGGATAGACACCGATCCCGGGAAAAGCTAAAAAGGTCCGGAGACATTGAACGGCAAACTAAATTTGACGTAATTACGGTTAATTTCCTAATTTGCATTAAAAGAAGGCACAGCTTGAAAAATTATTTTGCGACTGTATTATCCCGCCATTTAACGACTAAATTAGTATGTAGAAGATCATCCTTGGCGCCAATTAAAATAACGCCTATAAAAATTTCATGCCTACCATACAGGATTGTATTAATCAATTGATTCATATTCGAAATATGTTCTATCAGTAACTGTTGAAATATTCGTTTTAAACAACATCAACTAGCCTCGCGTAAGTACAGCATTTTTCTTTTCGAGGGCCATTTTGCAACAAAATTCCGGCGTTCCAGAAATTTAATGGTATTTTATTAATATTTTAAAGAATGTACATTCCTGAAAAATGTCGGTAAATTGAATTCGTATCTATTATATGCCATTTTACAAAAGTGTAGAGTAATATAATAAGGAATTCCGTCCAGTTTCGCACAATGTCAATGTGGGCCATAGGCGTAGGTAAACCGAAAGTGTAATTCGAAAAAAAATTATTTTTATTATTAATATTAATTTTTCCTTTGAAACGCATAACCGTATAGCACTTTTACTGGAAAACTATGAAAGTCTGCTGGTGGCGAAAACATTTGAGAAGATGCCAGAAGAAAATCTTTTATCTTGATGAGACCAGTGCGCGTCAAGTGAGAAGACCTCCAAAGATTCAAACTTTGTCTTGGAGAAAACAAGCAATTGTCAACTGATTAACCAGAAAAATTGAATTTGAAGATAATTTGATTAATTACATATTGCAAATTTTATATTGGGGCAAGTGAAAGCAAGACACGATACGACGTTCATAATCATAGAGCTATTAGTTTCTCTCTGACCAAGCCATTAAGGAAGTTACACCAGAGAACTGGTGAAATTTAGTTGGGCGTATTATTAAAGAAGAGGAGAAGGTGTGGGATTTTCATTACTTGGTCGAGAATATAATAATAATAATAACAATAATAATAATAATAATAATAATAATAGGAATAATAATAATAATAATAATAATAATAATAATAATAATAATAATAATAATAAACACCGCGAGTATAGCAAGGTCGTTTCTGGAAATGTAACTGCAACGCATAGAGTTTGCCGTGAAGGTCGATCTATTACTGTAAACACATTTCGAGAGGTAAATAAAAATGATAATAATAATAACATTAATAATAAATACCTGAAACAACATAAAAAGACGGCTACAATAGTGATATACTCGAGAAATTTAAAATCTTACCAAAAAACAATGAGCCGTACCACAAATATAAACCGCTTCCAGTTTTATGGGTTTATTGCGCCAATACAATTATGACAGACATCATAGTGCGCCATAATAGCCCGTATGTTAATCTCAAGCAATTGTAACACACAAGCCAAATATCATGAAAAACTTAACAAATATAAAGAATGCAAAGGAAATTTGAACTACTACTAACCAAAACTACTAGAGAATCTGGAGAATGTAAATATCGTTTCAGTGGTCCTATCTTACATGGGATTAATTAAAAGAAACTGAGGGATTCATTTAGAGCCATTGACATACCTGATTCGAGCTATCGAATTCGAGCGACAAGCATTGCTAGATACTTTTTGGGGTAGTGACACCAAAGACAGTCTTGCAGTCTTGTCAAATGCAGTTATCAAATCCTTGGAAACTGGTGCGAAAAAAAAATTATAGTAATATTAGTTTTAATAATAATAGTTTTATTGCTCAACAGAAACTAATCTATTTACAGAGTATCAAATTAACTAAATTTACCAGCATCGCTATATCAATTGGTTCGCAACTAAGAGAGTTCGCAATCGACATTGAAATGTAGTTAAATATATCAAATACATTTGACAAATGAATACAATTAGAACAGGCTACATTTATAGGATAACTTTTTAACAAGATGGCTTTCGAAAAATCGTCGGTGAGCGGGACAAGCTCGTAGCCCGTAGCGAGCACCACATTTTTATTTCAAAAAGAAGCCAATTCGGGGTTTTTGTCCTTGAGGGACGCATTGTTTTCCATCGTGCTCCTGCGGACCACTATGGAACTTCCGCAAAATAGATGTAATTGAATTGTGCATGCACTCTGTATAAAGTGTCTTTCACATCTGGTCGAACCTCAAAGTTACGGCAAACTTTGGTAAATATTAAAATTTGTACTGGTAATTGCGACTTAAAATTATATTTTGTCAAATATCTCGCCCACCCTGTATTATAGACGATAATGTTCGCAATTTAGATAATAGCCCTGGATCTCCCACGTTTCCTGGTATATGAATTTTTCCAAAAGAGTAAATGGTTTTCGAGAAAATACTTATTTTCTGAAACCATGCAGTACGTCTTAATAGTAAATGACGTCATCGTTTCTAAATTAAGAGCGACTTTCACATGGATTTTTTCAAATATCTCGAGCAGCGTGTGTGATAGAAGAAAACCGTATATACAAAAATTGTTATTCTCGATGTGGACCATAACACTGTTTTATTTAATTGCAAAAAGAACAATTTTCATAGGCTTTTAGATTTTTGTCTATAATTGAAAAACCCTGTAGATAATCGAAAAATCACCTGAAACAAAATATTTAGTCCCAGATCTGCCGTGTTTGCCTATTCAAGAATTTTTCGGATCGGGTTAATCGTTTTTGTGGAAGCCAAAATAAACCAAAAAATTTTTTGAACATAGTCTCCGTAGTAATTGCAATGCAATAATTTAGTCTTGTCGAGTAAAATTCAGAACCCTAACCTATGTTAAGGTGCAAATAAATAAAATAAATTTCAGTTCTAAAATCATATAAACTCTTTGCACTATTTCATCAACTCCATATTTGTAAAGTAGTCACATGACGTAGTTTCAACATGATTTACTAGACGTTTTGATAAATCTCACGGTGGATGGCGCTCGAGTCATAAATTCAAATTCAAAAATTCGTTAAATTTTAAAGACCAAAGTTATCAAACCGAAATTCAGTGTGAACTTAAAACATTAACAAAAGCTATTGTCTATTTTTGGTCATAGTTAGTTTAAAGTTAGTTTTAATTTGGAAACTGCTTTTATATAATTTTGGTAGGCTGATTTCAAACATTCTATGCATTTATTCGTATCACCTAAGGTTTTTCTGCAAATATTAAAGAAAAAAAAAGGACATTTATAAAATAATTTACTTTTTCATTCAGTAAAAACGTGTAATCCTAGTTAAAAAAAGTAAAAAAAAAACGTTACTCAGACTTTTTTCAGTGAAATCTTCATTCGGCGGTGTGTTTTTAAGTACATATCCAGTTTTAACATCCAACAGTAGTCCGCCATCATCGTTATGCTCCATCTGTCTTGGTATCGCCGTTCTATTTCCTTAGTGCCCTGGCGAAACCTCTTGAGATGCACTTTAAAAGTCATATTACAACCTAGACGATGAAAGGAACTGGTCGAATAGCAGAGTCAAGATTGTTTCTTATTTTTTCTGTTGAATCCTTGAAGATGACAGGAACAAAAATAACAATCATCATTGTGATTCCTAGGCTCTTGCCATACCAGTAGAACACCATAGCTTAGACATTTCTTCCTACCTTTTTGCCAGTTTCCAAATGCTTCAGCGCAAACGGAACAAACTAGCGTGCGGGAAGCGTCACTTTACCACAGTTTCGTTTCCCACGGACCCGAGCCACTTCGGTCATTTCCGGGATTTTACCGCACGGGTTTGGGAGCAATCGGATGTTTTTGGAGATATTTCCCACCCCTTGAATTGTGACGTTTGTCAATTCTGACAGTTATGTCAGTGAATATATTCGTGTTGTTTTGCAAAAATGTACCTAAAAACTCACAGTCGTAGGAAAAGTATAGTACGCATCGCTTTTGATAAACTCTTTAAGTCACTCGTTTATTAAACACTCGCTTTTCTGCGCTCCGCTCGTGTCAAATAAACTCGTGGATCAAATGCCGCTTACCGCACTTGTTGCATAATATACTATTCACCTTTGCTTTACTACGACATAACTACCACAGATATAACAAAGGTTATTTAGATTGTTGACACAATGTCTTCTTGCCACATTTATACGTTCTAGAAATCTAGAAATACGAAGACAACAGCCGCGAACACAGTAGCACGACCACCAATACAACTGCGAAAACTCTAATTTGATCCAGCATTGTCAAATCTCATTTAATTTCATAAAAATCAATTCATTTAACAATCATGGAACAAACATATCCATGTCATAGTTATGTATATTAATAAATTAATATTTTTAAGATATAGAGCGCTATAAAAAATGACGTGATAGAGGAAAAATATAGCGTTTTTCTTGAAAAAGCCCCCTGAAAACATACAAATAAGCAAACAGCTTTCAAACATCAAAATTACTGTAGGAATGTGTTCTACGTTATTAATATTTTTTTTTTGGACTACACAAACATAAGAGAATATTTTCACTATTACGAATTTGCTGTGTCATGCTTTCCACGACGCCACTAGTGAAAGCAGCACAATAATTATCACCCAGAAAAAGAGTTTTTATTCACTCTAAAAATTTTCAACAAAATATCCAAAGCGGTTTCAATAAAAATAAAAAAAACGTTATTCTTTTTAATTTCAATTCCTGAAATCCCACAAATAACGCGATTGCGGACCTACCAAGGAACCACACCCTTAAGGATCAGCATTTTATTACCAAGCATCCTGTAAATTAGGCATAGCGCGCTCAAAAATAATGACGGGATAGAGCCAAATTATGGCGCGTTTTTTGGAAAAAGGGCACCTGAAAAGCAAACAGCTCTCAAGCATCAAAATCACTGTGTTATTAATTGATCAATCACAGTTAAAACAGAATAACCCATATCCACAGCAGATGCATAATATTTCACTCCGTTTCGAGGACTTTTTTTTAAAATAACTTAAATTACCTGGATGCCTATCCAAATGGTAGAATAAAAAAAGGAGAGAGCGACCAAACGCTCCGCACGCAGAATCTTTAAATGGGTCGGAATAACTATTTTACATGGATAGAACGCTTACGACCCGAAAAGATCGGCCCTGCTGCGTTTAAATTATTTCAGCAACACATGGCCCCATTTTTTCTTCGATCCATTTACCGCCGTTTTGCGAAATAAACGTCCCTTGCTCGAAAACAAATTTACCACGAACGCCCCGGCTGTACAGTTTATGTTTAATACGATAATGAAAATGTTAAAAGTTAAATAATGCCGAGGGAAAAAGAAAACGCCGCTATAATTAATAAGTAATTTAAAAAATAAATCGTTTTAAATACGCCAACTGCTGGGAGAAGTCAATTGGACTAAGTAAAAACTGAATACGAATAGGTCGAAATGAAGAACTGTTTTGTTTGTTCCCAGCCCTCGACATGATAATATGAGAACGCGCCATATGATGCTAATTTGATTGCTAAGAAGAAAATGGGTCGGGAGATTTACAAATACGACCGAAAATTTCGTTTTGTTACCAAATTGGAGCTCTAAATTTTCATGTTTTCCTATTTACCCCAAAACTTAACTTGAACTAGATGAGGATAAAATTGAGCACAACTCAGTGGCGGCGCTATTGGTTTTCTAAATCAAGGAATAATTTTGCGCTTCCAAATCCGTTTTAGGGGTTAATTTCACCTAATTATTTTTTAGTTTCAAGAGAGAGATGGTTTTCAAAATCAAATCTAAAAAAAATGTTGAATACATTAATGAAATATCATTACTTATTTATATACATTTTTTATCCAAAGAAACTTTCACAGGCTACAGTCATACTTTTTGTAAAACCTCTGGATTCCTCCTGAGTCGGTTTTTGTCGAACTGTCTAATGTTACGCCAATCATCCTGTTGGTTTCTTCTGAAATAGTTTCGGTCAAGCTCTGAAGAAGCCACCAAGATGATTATCGAAACGTTAGCAAGTTCGACTCAACAAAAACAAAACAAGTTATTTAAGTCTCAACTAACATCTAACAATTAGTTCTGCCACTGCAAAGATAACCATCATTACTAATAACATCTCCAATTTTGGGCATTTTAGTCTGTCAGATTCACGATCTCCTTATGAATAACAAAAAAGTTGAAAAAGTTTCTTTATTTCAAATATATCGGGCAAACGTGACATTTTAGACTTCCACTTACTTAGTATCTACTTCGCCAGTCGTCTTCGTATTCACTTACAGAGTAATTTTAGTGACGGGGACCAGCGGTTTCATTATTCTGAAACAAGATGTCCCATATACATATACGATACAAATAAATTTGATGGGATTTTATGATCGGGCAACAGATGTTCTCTTAAAACAAACTACGCGGTACAGAGTACGTAAAAACGAATAATAATATGAATAATATTTAAAGCGATATCGATATATTAATGGAAATTGGTATTGGAGTTTTGTAGCATGCGAATCTGAATTTACTATGGCTGTAATAACTTGTAGAGAGTACACCACCCACATTTGCTCTTATGAAAAGTAACTTTTGTGTATTTAAAAGGAGAAAAAAAAATTTCTATTAACAGGGATACAGGAATACTTAGCAGAAAGTTTTATGATTTTTTGTGAAATTTGTGCCACTTATAATTTTATTTAATTCACATTACTACGCAATATATCATAATAACAATAACACTTCAACAACTACAAACATTTTGGATTCAAATATTAAACTTCAACACTCTGTACCAAAAGAACCACGATTGTCACTATTATTAATGGGTATTGATTCTTTAATACTGTCCAATGTTTCATTTTGTAATGAAATCTACTGGTCTGCATGATTTCAAAGAGATAAAATCAGCCTGCCGCGTGGTCGAAATGCCTGTGTAACGTTCGTAAAGTTCATCATATTCCTGCGAGAATTAAGGAGTCACGCTTGTTGAGTTTAGAGGAACGCTTAGTTTTAAGTAAAAAAATAATCACTCTCCAAACGCCACGTCAAATTATTTGAGAAACTTACTTATAGCTCTGATGTTCATTCTGTGAATACACGCCTTAATGAACTATTCGCTCTTCCCAAGCATAATTCAGGTGAATTTAAGTGCTGCTATAACGCCAATAAAGCTTACAACTTACAACTTCTCCAACTTAGATCAGTCACCTCCTTACTGCTTTCGAACAAAAGCACTTTTTTTCCCTCTACAATTCGATCATGAATTCAATAAAATTATGAATATTGTCTTATTCCTTACACCTATTAATATTTATATTGTAATATGAATTGTTGATATATATTTTTTCTTTTTTTGAGGCTGGCACCTGTAGGAAGTTCTAATTATCTATTGTTTTTTTTTCTCTATTTGGTTAATGAACGTTTAATTATTATTTTTATTATCGCATGAACTATTTGCCTCAAAAATAATTAAGAAATCGTTTCTAAAAGTTATTAATTAGCACCATAACTTGGTTGATCGTCACCGTCAGTTTCTTGATTCGAAAAAATCATTAATCATTTACATTGTACACTTCTATGGACCTAATTTTCAAAACAAAATTTTCAGGACGAATAGTTTTCGACACCGTTTTTAGGAAGAAGGCGAACTAACCCACTTTTATCAAACTATAAAACTCTTAAGCCCGGTAGACACGATGTATTTTTAGCACATAATTGCTGTTAAAAATGCATGTATTTTTAACTGGCAATTTTTTGAAGGTGAACATGATGCAACTGTTTCGTGCGAAATGGGCTTGATTATTTTGGTGGAATTTTGTTTTTTAAGTCGTTTTTTTAATTTTGATGCATACAATAAACGATACCTTTTAGCCTTTGTTAGTAGCTAAACTTTATGCCACAATGTTTTTAACACGCATATAATAAGGAACATTCATAATCCAATATTAGATACGAGAGATGAAGATGTTTTTTTAAAATGCTCAATAAAATCCAATATATACTATTTACATTAGTTTATTTGTTCTCTAATACTAATTTAGGTGACGTGCTGAAATACTGTTTTTTGAACAAATTGTTTATCGACTTGTTTTTTAATACTTTTTAATTCTTTTTTTTTACAAAAACTTCTGAATTCCTCCTGCGTCGGTTTTTGTTGAATCGAACTTGCTAACGTTTCGTCAGTTATCCTGTTGGCTCCTTCAGAGCTTGATTGGAAAAAGGTTACCAAGTTCGACTGAACAAAAACCGACGCAGGAGGAATAAAGTATTACAGTAGCCTGTGGAAGTTTCTTTGAAAAATTAAGTTCTTAATTTTCGTGGTTATATTTTACTGTCTTTTGGCAATTTTTGCAATTACGAGCGTTCTGTGGGGTGCTTTGGTTTTGGAGTTGCTTCTTGGATATTTTTTATTTATAGTTTTAAGAGTCATCTTTCGTGATTTCGACTTTGTTAACATTTTTCATAGATGTTAATCCTATAAGTTTATTAAGACAAACGCTTTGCGCCTATTTACCGGGCTTTAAATACAAAAATTTTCCTAAGCACTAAAACGTTATTTTACAATATTTAATTTACGAAAATTACAATATTATTCGGTAGGGCACATGTTTTTTGCTAGCGTTGTCCGAAACGGGCAAATTCAGTTTCGCTGAATATTTATTTTGACGGCGTTCAAATCAAAATTATTAACGTCGTTCATGTACACGCGGTATAATTGTGTTTTGACTAACTATTCGCTTTTCACTCCGGTTGACCAGGACTGTTTATTATTTTCAGTTACGCAAAAAGTCCATAATTAAGTTTGGCGCGTTCCGAATAATTATTAACACGAGTTTCCAGACCGGAGGGCGGGGAAAATTCGAGGAAGGACGTTTTCCAGAACCTTTTCCCTTATCTGGAAATTGAAACAATATTATCGACTACGGTTCGCTTGAGTGTTTTGGTCGTTACGACAGCCGGTGGTACGAAATTAGAAAATGATACGCGTTTGTATTTTTCTTTTCATTTAAATTTAATTTATCCAACCCTAACCACCAAGGCTTTTCGATGGGTTCGTGGTGAAACATCGTCAAAGGACAGGTAAAATGTTGCATAAACTGATAGCCAGATGGTAGTAGAAGAACATAATTTGAAATAATTTTTTTAAGATTCACTTGACAATTTCGTAAATCAACTACATTTAATATTGATTATATTGTTAGGATAAAGAAGATTAAAGCCATTATGTCATAATTTTATTTATTAATTGAATTAAATTAATTAATCTAATTTATTTTAGTCACTTAATTAATTAATTATATTCAATCAATTAATTAATTAAATAATTAATTTAATTTAATTAATTAAATAAAATTATTAAAAAAAAATTAAAATTTAATTAAATTAAATGGCTAAAAATTGACAGTACTTTCAAGTACTTTTTGGCGTCTATGGTTCTCCAAATTATTAGCACATCCAATTCGTCCTACTTACGAGTTAAGTTACAGTTTCGTAATGTGCAATCAGTGCCTTTGAGGCACCCCTACAGACTCTCACTGCCACGATATCGTTTATCTTTGTCCCATCATTTTTTTATAACGCTGTTGTAATGTTTAAGAGTACACCGGATTCGGTAAAATCACATTCCATTGAATTCTTTAAAACATATTTCAGGTTGAAACTGTTAACTTCTCAAATTATTTGATTTTCAATGTTATTCTTTTTATTTTTACTTTTAATAACTTTCTATTGTTCCATATTACTATTGCATTTGTCTATTATACTATATATAATTTATCAATGTATGGAGTATCTTTTGCTAGACTTCGTCTCTTATCTACTGTAAATTTGTATATAACAATATGCAACAATAAAGGCAATTTATTATTGTTATTATCATTATTATTATAAGGCTTGGAGATTTAAAAAATCAACCGATACTGAATCTTGACGAGCTAATTTTAGTCAAAATTGTCACCAAATATCAAATTTTAAAAATTAATACAACACAGTATTCAACAAAACAACAGTAAATTTTTTTTTTGAGATTGCAAAATAAATATTTCGACATTTTAGACATTTCGTTATTGGGGGGGTAGTTTCTTCCCAAGTAGTTGAAACAAACAACGTTTTAAAGCTTCCGTAATTGAACTGTTAACAGTTCAGTTCAAACTCTGGGACATTTTTTTGAGATTGCAAAATAAATATAACGAGATTTTAGACCTTTTGTTATTGGGAGTAGTTGTTATTCATTTATTATTTGCGCGTTGCGAGGGGAAAGTGGCTATCCCTCTGTACACAGCAACATTAAATATCAGAATTAGTTTCCAAAGAAGTTTTAACACAGCACAAAACGCTTTTATTTAACGGTTCAATTAATTGTGAGATTTGCTTCCGTGTCGAGATTTTTTCCCTACCCGGTATGTATGTTAAACTGTTAAAATCGGAGATGAGGATTCGCGTTTGTGAATCCAATATCAGTTCCGGGATCCCGATTGATGAAATCCTCGTTCGAAACTTAACGCGATATTACCAAATAAATTAAATCTCCAAAGAAAGGGAAATTAATTTTACCGAAATCTTCCAGAGACCGTCGTCTGCCCGACCTATCTCTAGAAAGTGTTTTAAAGACCAGGAAATAATAAATTTACTGCCCAAATTCAGTCGAAGGTTCAATTTTTCTTGCACTGTCGGGTTATATTCGGGTTGATATATCGCCGTTTTAGCCGGTAAATATACCACGACAAGGGGGTACATAATTTTTAATCCAAGTGTTTTTTCACATCCCTTGCTACGTTGCCGTTGTGTCTTCGTTGCGCTCCCTACTTTTACTGCTGTGGACAATTTGGTGTAAATAAGTTAAGAGAAATTCAGAAAAATGTTTTAATTAAGTTTATTAGAAATTCGTTGTTCCCTTGAGAACAGTAAAGATACGCATTTCTAATTTGAGCGGACTATTTGCGAAATTCTTGCGGTATATTTGGATATTTTCACAATATTTTAAGTTAAGGGTTAACAGGGCTAAATAACATTTTAGGGTACCTACCTTTATAAGTACATCTATCAAAAGGCGTGTTTATTTTATACGAAACACTCATATCGGGATCACTATATGACTGAATAAAAGGCAGGAGAACTAGTCGATAATCAAAATTTGTAATTTTTTGGGGTCGAATAGCAGTAAGATCTAGGCAAAAACTTACACCCGTGGGACATTTTTCTAGGTTGCCCTTTCAAAGTCTTTTAAAATAAAAGTAACAACGGAATTACTTTGCCGACTGGGTCAACAAAGCAGCTTCGGAGGAGGAATTACTGCTATCTTCCGCGTAGTACAGGAGCACATAAAAATATAGATGCGGAAGGGATTTAGTTTGAAAAGCCGGCACCCATATAAATTGTTTCCCTTCCTTCGTTCTTCCAACCTACATAAATATTGTAGCAATATTGATTTAATTTAATTTAAAATTTCATTAATTACTGAACAATTCAAAGAAAATAAATCAATCTTAAATATTTTATAACAGTGCATTACAAATATCTGTTCAAATTGGCTAAGAGATGATTTGTACATTTGCCATAATCTCTCTTATTTTGACTTTAGTATTGATTATTTTGTCACTTTCTGACATATAAATTAGTTCTCTCCGTCCCAATTTAGGAATGAAAACAACAACATTATACTTCCATACGAATAAACGAATTTTCCTAGTTTGTTTTTAATCATAACACTTACGTGTTACGAAGCAATTGACATTAATTTGTCGTAATACATTACATGGAACACGTAAGGAATAAAATCGATGGTAATTGAATAGAAATGGCCTCCGATGCCAGATACCGAGTATACCATTTTTTTTAAACGTATTTTAACGTTCAAAGTCGGGAATCCCCGTTAATCTCTTAAGGAAGATGTTAGACGCAAGTGAAACTTCAACATAGTTGACGAAGAAATAGATTGATCCTCCCACTAACCACTAACATCGTTAAAATTACGAACGCCAACTTTGGAATCTCAGTCCAGTTTCATCTCGAAAGTTTTAAGCGATATATAGCAACTTTGAATGTGTCCTAATAATTAAGTTTCCTCTGATATTAACAATCTGACTATGGTGACTGAAAGTTGTATAGGTATGTTTAGGATAAAAATAATGCTTTTATTATAAATGTAGCTGTACTTTTCAGTGTTTAACACAATACACGGAAAAGTTACTGAAAAAGGCATCCGGCCGAACACGGCCCATTTTGACAATTCAACGAATAGTACATGTGTTTTATTATCTCAAAAGGAAAACCCGGAAAATGTTTTTATTTCATTTTAAATCACCCCGTATGTCAGCTCGGCCAAAGTAAAACTAAATACTAATCCCACGAACCAAATGGATCTGTGACATATATCACGCCGATAACAAAATATCAATCCCGTAAAATCCGGAAGTAAGACGATATCTTAAGCCTTCCAGTTAATAGCTTTGATAATAGACAAATATTTTATGGGATCCAGTTTGTGATTTGAAGGGTTTTCGAAATGTTGGGCAAATAATAATTGAAGCTAATACGAGAAAATATTTTTTTCTTAATTTCCATCGTATATTAAGGAATAAGATTTAATCATTAAACTACTACGTGGGAGTAGAAAATCCTACTTTTCTTTTTCTGTGTACACAAATATATATTTGTTTTGTTTTAATGGATGAGATGATAAATCTTTACCATTATGAAACAATCGGATCTTCTGTTGGAACTGTGGATTCGCTTGTCAGATATCATGCGTGATAGAGGAAAATTGATGAGACGATTGAAATTTACATTTTCTTAAATGAAATTAATAAAATAAAACGTTTAAGCGAATTAATTAGAATTTTTCGTCTAGTTTGCAAAAATTTCCCTTTTGCCGCACGCACAATTTAAATCCTTATTGTCAGTCCTTGTGTCGCCAAAGTGCAAAAAAATAATTAATGGCCGTTAACCACAGGGATAATCCTTTTGGCGCTCCAAAATTCATTAACGAAATAAAAACCGTTTCCACGGCTTTAATTCAAACATCCGAGATCTACGTAGGGTCCCGCCTCAAGGCAAACAGTCTGACCAGTTTCCTTTATAATCCTAGTTAGAACAATTCGCAGTAGGTGAAAGCATTGGTCTCCCGTTTTGGCATTATATTTTGTCAGACGATTCTACCCTTTTCACGTCTTATTATAAACATGCTCGGTGTTACCTAGGGGTTTAGAATCACGACATTGTAGTGTACTACACTTGAATATTAAGGGTATTTTTGTTGTTACTTAGGGAGGCACGCTGTATGAAACGGCGTGTGTTTCATATACCCGTTTGCATCCCCCGAAATGAAATGATATATTACGCTTTCACATTCACAAAGCGTAATGTAACCCTTGAATAGTGGTAGAACGGAAAAAGAGCAACAATATTACAGCGTATTTTGTTTCAGAAACAATGCCGGAACTTTTATCTTTTTCAAAAGTATTTAGTATTTATTTTTGCCGTGAAATGCTTGGAATACAAAAGTACGATGCTAATTTACATGCACGTTCCAGTTCTAATTAATTCTAACGTCGGAATAGTTTTGTCCGGAATTGTGTTTATGAATACAAGCCAATGCGCTTTTTAAACAACGTGGAAATGCCACCGCCGTGTGTGTCGTCTTCGGCCGTAATTCATGATTATCAGAGATGACTTAAGGGATATTAATGTCGAATCCTGTCGACATTCAAATTCGCTGAAGCTCACATTGTAATATCTTATCGAAATGGATATAATAAAGCATACATCATACTGATAGGCGATGTTGCCGAATGTCTATACAATTTTGCAGATGATACGGCCATAGCCGGTAATGGATAGACCTGGTTTGAAGTAAAAGTAAAAGAAAAAATACTGGTGTGATAAAAACTTTCGAATATAATGAGGACCAAAGAGAGACTAAAATGATATTAACATGGAATCCTGCCCACAATCAAATTAAAAACTCACATTGTAATATCTTATCGAAACTGATATAATAAAGCATACATCATACTGATAGCCGGTATCGCCGAATGTCCATAGCATTTTGCCACAGTCGTTAATGGAAAAACCTGGTTTCAGGTAAAAGTACAAGAAGAAGACGCCAGGAAACGTATAAAATGCTGGTGTGATAAAAACTGCTTAACATTAAATGTTAAAAGTTCAGTTAAACTATCGAAGGGTATGTAAAGGAAAAAAAAACAAAGCTTTAACCTTTGCTGCAACCTTCATACAAGATGGTGTATTGACTCTTAAAAAAAAAACAAAAACAGTTTTTGAATATGGTGAGGACCAAGGAAGAACCAAAAACCGTAAACCACGAGTATCAGAAATGACTTAAATGATATTAATATAGAATTCTGTCCACATTCAAATTCGCTGAAGCTCACATTGAAATATCTTATGGAAATGAATATAATAAAGCATACATCATACTGAGAGGCGATGTTGAGGAATGTTCATACAATTTTGCAGATAATACGGCCATAGCGGTTAATGGAAAAACCTGATTTGAGGTAAAAGCAAAAAAAACAAGAGGCAATGAAACGTATAAAATACTGGTGTGATAAAAACTACTTCACATTAAATGTTAGAATGCCTCTCAAGGCTCATTATTAGGACCCCTTTTCTTCATTATTTAACAGCAGATAGCAGATATGTCGGGTTGCTTAATATATTTTTGGTCCGCTAAGTATTGGGCAGCCCAAAACTTGGATATATTTATAAATGGAGTAAAAATTCTGTTGGCGAATGTAAAAACTTTGGTATCATCTTTGATAATGAACTGAGATTCAGTACACAGGTCTCCAAAAAGCATGGATATTCTAAAGTTTAGATTTAAAAAAATCTCTGCGAAGCACTGATTTTGAGTCATCTCAATTACTGTAATTTTGTCTATGGACCCTGCTTTTTATATGATTTATTTATAACCTTAAACTTAGCTTAGTTAACTTAGCGATTTAAAATGGTTAAATATATAGAGCCAAGAAGAATAACATTTTGGTTGTTTTCTTCACAAACTACTCGAAACTGGGTGCCCCTTATATTTGTTGGAAAAAATGACTTGCAGAAATAGCATTCATTTCCATGGGACCCGCTTCAATTGTCAGTATGAAATACCTACAATTAAGTCCATGACTTAAAGCTGCTTCTCGTATACATTTGTTAGACTACTCAATAAATATCCTCAGATTAGACAACCACACTTCTTTTTTAATTTATACTTGACTCATATCTTTGTAATATAAAATTGGGATACTAAATTAAGTTTCCATTGTCTTGTTACATATTCGGTTAAGTTAACAGCTCAGCTTTATTTATTTATTTATTTCAAAGACTTTTTATAAGCAAAATAGAACCACTGTACAGTTAAAATATAGAGAGACATCTTTACTCCACAAAGTGTACTCTTTTTTTTTAAGCGGAAAGCTTACACAAGAACCGACAAGAACCAAGAACCACATACCAGGGTTCAGATTGACTATGACTATTATCAATGTATTAGGTTTTATAATTAATTTACGGAATAACATAAAGACAATTAGTGATTTAAAAAAGTTAAAGCGAAGAGTATTTAATTTATTGGTAAAAATAGAACCATTGATTGTAGCGGAATATTACATATTTATTCAAAATAACACTTTAAAATGACAGTATTGCAATGTATGCATACTTATGAAATAAGGATAATTATTAATGTTATTGTTATCTCCTTTGGCGACCTTATCTGATACTTTAATTCACTACCGAAGAGTGTAAAATGGTCATCTACATTGAGATTTTTTATTAACTACACAATAAGTTAATTTACGAAACATAAGTAGTTATTTTAATTTAACAGCCAGGTGCTAAAGAAACAAATTATATTAATAGAAAAAACTAACCAAAATGGCTGCCAAGTGGTAAAATTGGGGCAATTAATCGTCACTACTCTGGAACGAGGACCAACCGAGAAACTAATTTCTTAATAATAATTATTAATATATTATATAATATAATTATAATCGCAGGGTAATTAAAACTACGACTTATCAGAATGTCGCTTTCGTTCGAAATTCAAATGCGTCAACTTGTGGTCTATAGTAAAAAAACCAATTAAGCGTTCGATAAATAAGGGGCGAAAAATTAATATTACATAACGGGTGAGTTTCCGAGTTATTTTGATCCGACCACTGTGTGGGCTCTTTGCGATCTTGCCTGAACTGGGGCAAACTGGAAATTAGGAGCACTTTAAGTTAGCTGGGCAAACGTGGCAACACCTGTGGCAAATGTGCCTATATCTTAACCCTTAGATATCTGAATGGGTCGCGAACAACTTTTGTAAACTTATATTAACATTTGCTTGGTCGACCCTCCGCAAATCGTGTTAACGTACGTAGCATAAATATCCTATTTTACGTCTTAAAATATTTTCTAAACCACTTTGAAGATGTATTTGATCTCTTTAGAGAAGGCGCAATTTTTTTAATGAAACACGTTTCGATTGGGATAACAACGTCGCTGTCGCATAAATTGATATTGATGTATATATATATATATATATATATATATATATATATATATATATATATATATATATATATATTTGAATTCAAAGGATATCGGGTAGCGGTCCGTGGTTAAAATAGAAAGCTCCTTTTTTCTTTAACACTCAATATTTCGTCAATTTATTTGTTGACTTCTTCAGGAGTGAACTAAAATTTAATGAAAACAACAGGTCAAACTATATAACAGACAATTAAAACAATCGTGAGAAATACTTACAAAATTAGAGTCTACCACATAGTTCCTCAAAAACCATACTTTACAGTTAAGGTAAATGAACGAAGCGACATAATGAAACAAACGGATAAACACTTAGTATACAATTCTTAATAATGGAAGGCAAAAGTTGCGCTAACGGGGGTAGCAAAAAAAAAAAACAATCGATCTAAATAATGACAAAAAAAGGGGGCATCAAAATAACCTACTCCGTGGATCAACAACGCAACGCGAATACGCTACTCGGTGGCCGAACATTACATTATCTGTGGTTTAACTGAAAAATGTTACAGTATATATTGCTTATTTGTTGTGTATCAGACTTGTAATTAATTGAATCTTTGTTTTTGTTAATATGGCACATTTCAAGAAACAATCGGGCTTTATAATTATTGACACATTGCAAAATTTTTGGATTGCTGTAGTCAAATTCATGTCCCCTTCTTAGATACCAAGGTTATTAGAACTAACAAAAATGAAATTATTTTGGATTGGTACCAGAAAGAAACTGCCTCAGGTAGATTTATTAATTATTATTCCTCTCATCCACAGAACCAAAAATATAATGCAATTATAGGCATAAAAAACAGAGTTACACATTTGAGCCATGACAGTTTTGTTCAAAATAACCTGAAAACGTTTTTGTCAATAACGGATATCCAAAACACATACTTAAGAGATTAATCTATAACTCCAACACATTTGACGGTCCAACAGAGGAACCAGACGCTCGGATGTGTTACAGAAAGATACCTTATATTAAAAACCTCACAGAATCTATCATAAATATTTTCAAAGAATTCAAGGAAATAAAAATTGCTAAATATAATACTGAAAAAGTCTCTAAACTTTTTTCTAGAGTGAAAGATCCAACTCCGCTACTATATAACTGTAATGTCATATATCGATTGTCGTGTTTGGGTTGTCAAGGCTGTTATATTGGACAGACCTCACAGTGGTTAAAACAACGTTTAACACAGCACAAAAGTGATTGCCGTATTCATAAGAATACTTGTGCAGTGGTTGAGCATTACATAAAAACAGGACATGAATTTGACTACAGCAATCCAAAAATTTTGCAATGTGTCAATTATTATAAAGCCCGATTGTTTCTTGAAATGTGCCATATTAACAAAAACAAAGATTCAATTAATTACAAGTCTGATACACAACAAATAAGCAATATATACTGTAATATTTTTCAGTTAAACCACAGATAATGTAATGTTCGGCCACCGAGTAGCGTATTCGCGTTGCGTTGTTGATCCACGGAGTAGGTTATTTTGATGCCCCTTTTTTTTGTCATTATTTAGATCGATTGTTTTTTTTTTTTTTGATTGTTTTTTTTTTTGTTTTTTTCGCTACCCCCGTTAGCGCAACTTTTGCCTACCATTATTAAGAATTGTATACTAAGTGTTTATCCGTTTGTTTCATTATGTCGCTTCGTTCATTTACCTTAACTGTAAAGTATGGTTTTTGAGGAACTATGTGGTAGACTCTAATTTTGTAAGTATTTCTCACGATTGTTTTAATTGTCTGTTATATAGTTTGACCTGTTGTTTTCATTAAATTTTAGTTCACTCCTGAAGAAGTCTACAAATAAATTGACGAAATATTGAGTGTTAAAGAAAAAAGGAACTTTCTATTTTAACCACGGACCGCTACCCGATATCCTTTGAATTCAAATAAGTTTAGTACGGTCGATATAAGAAGAAATTCCAAGTGTTTATATATATATATATATATATATATATATATATATATATATATATATATATATATATATATATATATATATATATATATATATATATATATATATATATATATATATATATATATATATTCTCACGTATTGATTCACGGATGGAAAAATGTGATGACACTATACTCCGGGATATCATCCGTTCGCTCGTTGAACTCCGACTGGAATCCTGCATCCGACTGGAATCCTGCAAATCCTGCATCCGACTGGAATCCTGCAGACGTTTCGCCAAAATCTCACTTGGCATCTTCAATGCTCGCGCTCCGAAAACACTTCGAACACTTCGAACACTCGAGTGTTCGAAGTCTTTTCGGAGCGCGAGCATTGAAGATGCCAAGTGAGATTTTGGCGAAACGTCTGCAGGATTCCAGTCGGATGCAGGATTTGCAGGATTCCAGTCGGATGCAGGATTCCAGTCGGAGTTCAACGAGCGAACGGATGATATCCCGGAGTATAGTGTCATCATATATATATATATATATATATATATATATATATATATATATATATATATATATATATATATATATATATATATATATATATATATATATATATATATATATATATATATATATATATATATATATATATATATATATATATATATACATACATATATATTGATTTATATTAAATCCCTTTTTTGATCTGAAAATATCGTGCGCGTATCATATAAAACTTTTCAATGAAAATCAAGCCCTAACGAGGCGGGAAACTGTTTGATATAACACTATTAATATCAATTGAAAACATCGATAAACTTCTTAATTCGGAAAATTATAAGTTTTATTTTTCCAGCAGACATGCAAATTGCTAAGGAATAATAGATTCAAAACGGAACTGAAAATAGCAGGTAAACTCTGCGACTAATAAAATCTCTAACAATATATTCGCTATGAGACATACTGGTAAATATTGCGAATCGGAATATTGAAAATGACATACTGTGCCCTTATTGAATCGCGCAAGTTTTATGGATTACATTCAACTTCACCTTCAGGCGTAAATAGATCTTCTCGCTACAACGATAAGTCATTTGAATATTATGCCAGATGAATTATTGAGATGAATATTTTAGCCCTGGCTTTTATAATATATACAATTACGTGCTATGGCGACTTAAACACTTCTAATCATTGTCAATGAATAAAATCAATTTTTTTACATTTTTTTATTTTTTACAAAAATTAACTCAGGCCGAAATGCATTTTTTCTTGATCGACCATTTTCATAATTTTTACAAGTTGTTCAGTCGTATATTGCTAATTTTGTTTATGTTTTGAGGTTAGAAATCTCATATGAAGTCTTACAAAACTTTCTTGCTATCTAATAAAAGTATCTGAATTAGTTTTATATGTACCACCTCCTTATTGCAACACTACAAATTAACCGTCAATTGACCATTTCCTAATTGACTAGTTAAAAAATGTTTTAAATAACATCCTGCAATTGTAGAGTGCTATCTATCATTATTTAATAATAATATGTATTTTACAATAAATTATTATGCGTTTGTGATGTCCAATTTACTTATAACGCACAATTAAATAAATATAAATATCATCGTATTTTTAAAATTTGACCGGTCAATTCCAAAACCCTACCTGGGCTGCATGTTTAAATTTTGTAAAAACCCGCTTCTTATTCATCATTTCAATATGTAGTATTAACGATTCGCCAATCATCCCGTTTGGTTCCTCAGAGCTTCACTGAAACTGGTTCGCATTTTATTCTGTACCTGCTATTATATTGTTTGAGGGGGGCGGAGTTAAATGAGGGGCATAAACATACTCTTGGATATTGGTGACAGGTAGAGAGGCCCGAGTCGCGGTTAGGATTGTTAGGTTGCCTATAGATTTCTATAGATTCTCGGATTTTTCGTTGGTAGAAGAATTGATGAGATGCAAGAATTTTAGTTTTATCGAAGAAAATTTTATGTCCGGTTTCGTGATTGTGTTCGGCAACTGCTGATGAGTTTATTTGTCTTAGTCTTAAGGCTCTTCTGTGTTCTTTGAGAATAGTTGATATTTTTCGTTCGGTCTCCGCAATACGTTCTTCGCCGCATATGCATGGAATGCTGTAAACTCCTGGCACCTCAAATGGAATTTTGTCTTTGACGGATCGAAGATGCTGCGAGATTTTTGACCACATATCAAAAGTTCTAAAGAAATATAACGTCAAAACCAGATTTACCACTTGTCCACAAATCTCTCAACATCTTCGATCCGTCAAAGAATATGTTCCATTTGAGATGCCAGGAGTTTAGAGCATTCTATGTAAATGCGGCAAAGAATACATTGGAGAGAGCGGAAGAAAAATATTAACTACGCTCAAAGAACATGAGAGAGCCTTAAAGTCATCAGCAGCCGAACACAATCACGAAAGCGGACATAAAATGTTATTCGATAAACTCAGGGCTCTGAAGAAGCCAACAGGGTGATTGGCGAAACGTTAGCTAGTTCGACTCAACAAAAACCGACGTAGCAGGAATCCAGAAGTTTTATAAAAAAAAACATCCTCTATTATCTTTATCTATCTTATCTTAGCAAACAAAATGTGCATAAATAAGATTTATTAGGGGATTATTTTAGATTTCCTGGATTAAGAGCAAAAAAAGTGTGCAATGTTTGTGTACTAATTGGCTGTTGACATTCTTAACACTTTTTATGTTTTGTAGTATTCGTTTTAGACTTTTGCATGACTTTCAGTGATTCTAAGAAACATTTCGTTTAGTACTTGTTGGATTCATATTAAATTATAAAACCGATATGCCATCTGTTTCTTCACAATGCTAGCCAAATTTTGAGAGACTATATGTCACATTTCGAAGCCAGGTTGAAAGATTGTTAAAATAATAGAAATTTCAAGTTAATCAACCCGACAATGATGGCACAAATGACTGTATGTTAGGTACAAAAAAAAAATTAAAAAGCTGCTTCGAATATTAAAAAAAAACGCATGTCGGCTTTCCGCATGCAACGTTCGCATAATACCGTATTTTTATTCGACCTTTCTTGGATTAAAAAAAATCCAAATCGGTTTTGCTTTTAACAGTGTTTTACTATAATTCCTTTTTACAGCTGATGTTCAGTGGCTGACAAAGGAACCAAAGAGGGATTTTCTTTAGTACAAGGAAGGTCTAATAAAAATACGGCAATGCACGAAAGCATGGCATTAAGTATAAAACCCTCAAACAAAAATATAAGAAAAGTGCATTACAAAAGTGCATGAAAATTGATTTTTTTAAAGCATCACCGGCAACGTGGCTAAGAACTGGTGTCAAAAATTCTACCTATATCTAACGACAATCGAAAAACTTTGAATTGACAGATTTTTTGAATTTGATTCTGTATGCAAATGTAAGAATATTCGATTTTTTTAATGTGCTGTACTGCGCACGGGCATAAATTAGAAATAATTTTATGCTCTGACACGTTACAATTTTTTTTACAAATAACTCCTAATACTGGTAATTATATTGATGTCGTCTTCTTCTGTACTTATTAAACATTCATACACAATTTTCACAATTTGTTTTGCGTCTAATAACAAGACACATGGTCGACATCTATTTGACTCGCTCCTGTCGTGCCCCTTAGCACTGAATAAATTATTGGTGTTGGGTTTACCCAGTAACCTTAGGTATGAAGGTCGAAATAACTTTTTAGAGTAGAGTCAGTCAAATACCATGCAGCTCCTTGAGGCCCAACATTAGCAGCAGAAACCTTCCAAATGAAAAATTCAATTCCAATTTTTTTGGCTCAAAACTACACACACACACACACCCTTAATAGTAAAAATAATACACTTTAAGCAAACACGAAGCTATGACGGATAAAGTAAAGCCCTTGAATACCGAAATCCTTGTCCAAATACGTTTTTCACTTTGGCAGATAAACGTATACCTCTAAAATAACTACAAGCGAGCTTTTGATGTGCTTGATATAACTTTGTTGTTAAATAAGTAAAATAATTGGGGAATACGGGGGAATAGTCATGCCTGTATTGAGTCGTTTTTGAAGGGTCGTGAACAAATAGTTGTGCTTAGAAGTGATTAGACCCTCATCTAAAGAACTCACTAGCGGTGTCTCACAGGGAAGCATACTGGGACCTTTATTATAATATTTATTAATGACATATCTGATTCTTTCCCAGAAAATTATGTTTCATTATATGCAGATGATACTGTGGCAGTGTCATCTAGGAGTCTGGAAGATCTTACGTTCTTGGCCACTAGGGCAGTAAGTGGTATGACCCGATATTGTGAGCGTAACGGTATTTGTTTGAACGGGACAAAGACTGGGATGATGTTGTTTTCGCTTAAGGATTTGAACAAGAGCTTATTGGCTAGAATGCAGGATAAATCGATTAATCAGACTAACGTTGTCGAGTATTTGGGTTTATTCATAGACAGGCCAAATTGTTTACGTATTAAACAAAATGGCTATGCATCCTTTTGTTATTTGGCCACTGCGGTCGAGTGTGGATCTTCAGCTTTTACTTGTATTATTTCGGATATGTTCAATCTTGCTTTTCTTACGCTATTATAGGTTGGGAAAACTCCTCCAGAGCTAGCGAAGTTTTTGTCCAAGAAAAACGTATTGTTCGAACAATGTTGGGGAAGTCTCGTGGTCACTCTTGTAGAACCCTGTTCCCAAAATTAAATATTTTAACGTTTCCCTCTCTCTTTATATTAAATAGCATAATTTACATAAAGGGTAATCTATCTAATTAATTATTGCATGACCAGAATTGATGCAGATTACAATTTTAGAGCTAATCTTAATTTGCAGGTGCCAAGTCATAAGTTAACCAAAGTAGCTAACAGCCCTATGATTTTACCAATAAAACTATATAATAAGTTGCCTTTGTCCGTCAGACAGATACTGCCTGTCCATTTATTTAAGCAAAAGTTAAAGCTCATTTTGAATAACAACGTGTTTTATTCTATTGAAGAATACTTTGATTGTAGTAATGTCGATCTCTCAGTGTGATATACTATGTGTGTTTGTACGTATCTGTTGTTGACATTATCCGATACTGTTGTTAAAAGTCAACGGAAATAAACATTTTTATTATAGACCTTAAGTAACGTAGTATTCGCTATGTATTCGTCGAAACGATTAGCGGTTATACCAAACCCAGCCAAACGTTGCCGTATTTCTGGCCTACGTTCTCCGATCAGCGCGGTTTTCCCAACAAAATTGGTTGTAAATGCACTTGCAGGTGGTGTTTGTACGTGGAAATTAGGCATTGGTTCAGCTTCCAAAAAAGCCATTAACATATCCCCGGCAACGCCTAGGGAAGGTATTTCCTCAAACAGATTATGGGTATTAGCGTTTACGACGTTGGCGTGATAGCCTCCGAAGTTTTGTACCACTGTTGTTGGTAGTACTGGCACGTCTAATAGTGTCTCTTTCACCATACGATCTGTATAAGTTCCGACTTCTTTCAAATACGTGTAGACGGGTTGCGGAACATTGAATGTTTCGTCTACTACGGCTTTCCTGATGTCTTTCTCAGGGCTTGACAGTACCGTTTCACCTTGCTTAGACTTTACCTCCATTAGTCGCATGTGGAGCAGTGCGGTTGAATAATACAACAATTCTTCTTTACACAGCTTCCGATCCAACTGATTGACGTCGGAATGGTATGCGTCAAATGTTGCGAGCGTTAAGTCAATCAGCTTTGCATAGGTCGCTTGGAACGTCTTATTATTATTATTATTAGGCTTGTCGTAGCTTCTTTAATTTCGCCAGTTAACTTATGCGATAGGACAGCACCGCTTTTAAAAAGTTATTTTTATTAAATGATGAATACAGTTTGTACTTTATGGCCGACACAGCATCTTACTTACTGAACTACAATGAATAGATAATAATATTAGCGTTCCTAGACTTAGGTGATGACATAACTCCTCCACCCTTACAGACAACTATATTGCTAGGGTAGTTGTATAAGCGGATGCTCGCTCGGATGGCTCTGGTTTCTAGTCTTTTTTCTTCTTAATATTGGTCGGCATTTTCTGTAGATCAGGTAGACGCCGGAAATCATCAGCAAAAACTAGATAATAATTGTCCACATAGAGGGTTTCTTTAAGACTTTAAGATCCTTAATTCTTGAATATCATCGAGTTGAAGTTTTTGTAAGTGAATACTTACTGCGGAATAGTTTGCCCTAAAGTTTCTTTGAGTCCCGAAAGAAAAGTTTTTAGTGCTAGATTGTTATATAAGGATTTTTTTTAAAGCCTTTCCATCTGTGGTGAGAAATTTAATATATGAAGTACCCTATCATAAAATTAACAAGGTCTCGATTCAGACAAGTTTCACCCCTTTGATCCGCAAAGTTCCTAGTTAATGTTGCTTTTAATTCATCCCATGTATTTACTATCCTAATAAACTATTTAAAAGAAAAATATTTTGAAAATCATTCGGATTACTAGAGTTATAAAAGTTAGTAATTAAAGTTTCACAGTTTGACAAATAACGATTTAAGTCGTCAGGGTTTCCATCAAATTCAGGAACACACTTTAAGTACTCCGGCTTAAAAAAACACCATTGTATCACTTTTCGGGATACTGCTTAAGTAACTAGTGCCGTCGGAGCTTTAATTTCTACTGCTAATACTCGAAATTTGTTTGGATATTTTATTGATATCGTCTTGAGTTTGTTTTGAAACAGTTTAGAAAACTATTTAAAACTGTTTCTGAAAGTCTATCAACGATTGATCGACTATTTTGACGGTCCTACCGACTGCGCCAGTTAACTTATTCGATACGACAAACTATCTTACTTACTGACCTACAATGATTAGACAACATTGTTAAAAGCGGCGCATCGTTGCAGCGTCAGCTTCTCCAGCGTCAGCATTTCTAGATTTAGGTGATGACATAACTCGCGTCACAGATGGCGATTCTATAGTTTTATGCTCGATAAATAAATAAATTCGATAAAATATACGCCTACTTCCAGCAGAATCAGACATGTTTGACTCAAAACAGTTCTTTTTCCAAATCGATTTTTCTTGTCGCTAATTTGGTATATCGTCTTGGTATATTTGCTGTTGCCTTTAATTAAAAACGAGGAACTCAAGACGACTGCAATTTCACAGAACGCTACATTGCAGGTTTAAATTTAAGTAGGCAAATACAATAATTAATGCAAACGAATTAAACTCCGACGCCCTTTTTAAATCCGACCGTTTTGATAACGCCCTCTCTCATCTCTCGAAATGTTTAAAATAGCAAACGTTGATATTCAAAACATGTGCTGTAAGTTTGGTTATCTCGTAAACGTCGATGCGTTTCCCATTGAAAGTGTTCCCAATTAATTTTAATCATATTTTGTTTGTTTTTAAAAATAACCGTTTAAATCGTTGTTTCATTCAATACGTCACGTACTGCACGGCATATAATCCTAAAACTGATTAAATTAAATTAAATGGTAACGCAAATTTATTTGCTTTTATAGTAAATTGGCTAGTATATAGTATATAAATACTGGTATTGTACGATCAAAAATATTGTGCATTTATTGGTTTGACGTTTTAAGTATTTTCCAGTACCTTAATCGCAGTATAATTGTATATTTAAACCGATTGAGATGATTTGGTCCGAGTTGAAAGCGCATATAAGAAGAAATAACACTGCAACAAAATTTAGTGATAGTACCATAAACGTCATTCGGCAAGAGGTAGCTAAAATATCAGTACAAAGCTGGTCGAACTTTGAAAAACGAGCAATTGAAGAAAATATTTATATGTTTATATGTTTTTTTACCTACAGCAGTAATTTCACCTGAAAACAGCTGTTAACATCATTTTCTGTACTTCATTGTTTCTCAAAACACAAACAACAACAATTTGTGATTTTTTCGGAATTTGGGCCGAATAGTGTTTTTGAGGGGAATTTTGCTCTATGCACTAGCTGAACAAACGTCTAGAAAATGGTTTGCACGTTTTTAAAGTGGCAATTTTGAAATAGAAGACAGAGAATGAACTGGACTGTCCAAAAAATTGGAAGATGAATTAGAAAAATCGCTTAAAGAAGATTCACGTCAGACTCTTCAAGAATTGTCGACCTCATTAGAAGTTGGCCTTTTGACCGTCGGAAAACATTTTAAAAAAATTGAAACGATTCACATAGATTAGGGTTGTCGAATTGACCGGTCATTTTTTTGTGTCAATTGACCAGTCAATGGGTGAATTGACTTAAATAATTTAAAAAATGCCATGAAATTTATATTTATTTATATTGTACGCTACGTCTCCGTCGCGTCATTCTAGGAACCAAATGGAGTCGATATTATTATTGCGATTCCTGGAATCGGATATTCCTTGAAGAGGGTTCTGGTAAATTGGACATCACAAACGAATAATAATTTATTATAAAATACATATTATTATTCAATAATGATAGAAAACACTCTAGCATTGCAAGATCAAATTTTTAAAAAAATTTGACTAGTCAAATAATAACATAGATGTGTGACGTACTGCTTCAGCGGGAAACAAAGGATGGTTGCATCGGATCGTGACGGGAGGCGAAAAGTGGATTTATTATGACAATCCTAAACGAAGAAAGTCCCGGATCTAAGCTCCTGCTATCCATTTGGTGAATTAAAAAAAATTGCCGGATATGACAAACGACATGACAAGGTCATTTTATTACATGACAATGCTCGTCCGCATGTCTCGAAACCAGTCAAAACATACTTTGAAACGCCGCCATACCCTCCAGATGTTGCACCGAGTGATTACGATTTGATTTTTTTTTGATAAAAAAAAAACGCTATGAATTTTTGATCTGTGAGCTATCGTTATTCTATTAAAGTCATAATTAGCCACGAAAGCTTCAGAAATAGTTATTTATAATGTTGCTGCTGTAATATATTTAAAGGCTTATCATTGAGATTTTTACTTTTTTCAAAACGATTTTTTTATAAGTGTTTTTGATCTGTTTGGTATTTTTCTTCTATTTACATCAGCAACAAATACTACCAAACGAAAAAAATATATAAATCTTGCTGATGTAATATTTTCAAGGATTTGCAAAATAGTCATTTTTACTAATGTTGCAAATTTTACCATTTAAGTGTAAGTTATCCCTGTTCTATTAGGGTCTTAATTAACAACCAATGCTAATGAAATGATGGTGTATGTCATTGCTGTGGTAATATTTGCACCGAATTAAAAACATTGACATTTTCACGGAGCTAACTATTTTCTAATGTTCCAAAACTTATTTTTTAATGGTTTTTAATATGTTTAATTTCTCGCTATTCTATTTTATTAAAGGTCATGATTACGATACGACCGCAATAATAATTCAGTCCTGTTGTAATATTTTCATATTTTGTCCTTTTTTTTAATAATCCTTTATTCAGTCAGACGCTACGTACACATATTATAATTATATTGTAGTACACTATTATACTATCTAGACATGAATTAAGCATTTTAACTGATTTATCCAATAATAATCTAATATAACAGGTTCGAGTCATGCAAGAATTTAATTGAGTTTATTATTTCATTGCATAAATATTTTTTAACTTTTTAACTAAAATATTATAAGTCCCATTTTTCACAATGTTAAGCAGTAGGTTGTACGTATTGTATTAAACACAAATACTATCATTGCTGCTGTAATATTTTCAAAGATTTACAAAAACTGACATTTTCACTAAGCTACCTTTTTTTTAGTGCTTCAAAAGTAATTTTTGCTTTGTAATATTTTTTAATATCTGTAAAAATTCATATTTTCAGGGAACTAATATATATATTTTTTAAATGTTCTAAAACTGTTTTTTTAAAGTTACTCTGGAATGTTTTTGTTCTATTCAAGTCAACATTAGCCACAAAGACTACCGAAATAACGTCTATAAAATATCGCCTATTACTTTGGCTAACCCTACACCAATACCAAACACCTAATATAAAATAATTCCGATAACTTTAAAAGTCGACGAGGAGCAAACTGAATCAAAGTCTCGATATCAATAAGGAACTTCCGGACATAAAGCAGAAATGATAAATCGGGAAGGGCGTATGGAAACTTATTTAATTAGTCTGTGGCTCAAAGTTGAAGTAACGTTGCAAAATCAATAAACCGATATATGCACGTCCCGGTTTTTGTTGAACAACTTTTTTTGCACGGAAAGGGTGGCCATCAATCGAGTTTACTTAATAAAATTAAAGAGATCGGTGGGGCGTCTTTACTTTGGACGTGAGTTCGCAACAAAATACAGATGGGTATAACGCCCGCTCTGGTCGACCTTTTTACCTCATCAATTAATGATAAATAATTAAATTATACGGCCTTTGAGAAGGGTCCGAAATTATTTCGAAAAATGATGCACAGGTTAAGTGAATATTGTTGTGCCACCTCTGATCCCTTTGAAAACAATTTAACTTAACGGCCACATAAAAAGCAAATACAAATTTTTACGTTTATTAGTGGTTATAGTGCTATTTTATTCGACGAATAAAAATTTACTGTCGATGTTAACGAGACGTCTGCAGTAATACCTAATTAATTTTACATTCCGTCGATTTAATTGAATTAACTAAAACCATTTAATTAGAGTCTTAGCATATTTTGACAAGTCAAAGACGCCTTAATTAAATCCTGTGCTGATTAGAAGTTAGTTATTGATTTATACGTGTTATTAGTACCCCCTTTAATACTTTGGCGAAAGGTCATTCGGCCCTGTGAGATTGCCCGTATTTAACCTGCGTTATATTCTAAGATGAAGGTGTCACATTTCGAAGTGTCTGATCGTTGATATTGGGTTATTAATAACCTGGTTTGATTAGAGGAGAGTTGTTCCGTCAATATTAACGCCAAATATTTGCAAAAATTGTAGTTTCAGGTTGTCTATTTCGCAGTAGATTGTAAGTTTTGCAAAATGGAATAAAAAAATATTAAATTTAACAATCACTTAATATTGAATGATTAATTTTTTGCCTATGTGGCTCTACTTTAGTATACATAAATTGCTGTCCAAAAAACAGAGCCAAATACTAAATTAAATTAAAATAACGATTAAAAATTATAAATTGAAATAAGAACTCGGAGATATATTATTTTCTATTGGTTTCTGACGCGTTTAAAAGCGAATACGCCGAATTTATTGGAAACTGAAAACAAAGGAGTGTTCAAAACAACGATTTCAAAACGGTAATTAACGTGGAAGCATTCATCAATAAACGTCGCCAAATGGAAAAAAACGGCAACCGCAGCCAGATCAGAACATGAAACACATTTTTAATAACGATTTGATATGCCGCGCGCGGATATCTGTTTTCTGTTTGCGTCGATTCAAAGGCAATTTTCAATTTTGCAAATAGCACTTTTTCCGCGTGAAAACTTCGATATTTTCCTTCGGAAATTGTGCCGTGTGAACTCATTTTGTACCCCCACGTCCTCGACCATTTTCATTCAGAATAATATTGCCCCTTTCGTCGATTATAGTGACAAAAGGCTTCGATCAAAACCTTATATAAAGTTCTACGTTTGAACCTTTTGCAAACTTCTCTACAGTTTTCACCGCGAACGCCGCACGACAAGAAATTTATTCATATATAACGCAAAGACAAGATCGCGCCGAAGATTTTTACAGATATTTCAATTTAAAGTCGTATTCCTGGGCCAATTTTAAGTAGAAAATTTGTTCTAAGAAATTAATTATATTTATTTTGCAATATCTATTATTTGAAAACACGATATTATTGTACACATTATTATACAAATTATTTTTTTCCAATGAGGTAATCGAGGCAAAGGAAGCGTCAACTCTAAACCGCTAATGGCGTTAAAGGAGCTTTGAAAAGCACCTTTACTAAACATAACCTCCAGCAGAAGATCAAATTAAGAGGAAAAGGGGAAAAAAAGAAGAAACATTTTTAAGCAGATACAAAGTGATATAAAAGCGATGCACTAATAGAACTTGGAATCTTGCTCACACTAAAGATAGGGCGAGCCAAAACCAAAAAAATTGGAATTCAAACAGTTATCTGGAAAGGTTTCACTCAACTCTCTTAAAACAAATTAGAATTAAAACTCAACAGAATACCAAATAATAATTTAGTGACAGTGGATTAATCAATTACAATAATTCATTTCACGCTGCTACTGCTTTCACGCCGTTTGAAGTAATATCTGGAGATTTTGATCAAATCCTTAATTAAATATAAAAAGGAATTGAAAAGTCGAAATGATTAAACAAAAAAAGATATTCCTCAATACTTAAATACTTAATGAATTAAATTTGATAATAACAAGAAACCGAGATAAATAGAAATTAAAACAACCCATAGCCCAAACAAAAAATAAAATAAAGATATATCTTCACATTATTTTTTGTTTGCGCTATGGGTTCTGTTTTAATTTCTATTTATCTCGGTTTCCTGTTGATATATATAAACCTCGAAATACTCAACATAACAAAAAATCAAGCAAGAAATAACAACATTTTATTTGCTTTCAGAAAAACATAGTTTTCTCGTTTATCCTGTTCTTAACCTAGTATATAAAAATCTCTATTCATCAATTAACAAACCCAATATATTTCGTTGCAAATTCTAAAGTATTCTCAAGTAAGAAGCTTCGATGGCTATCTAAATAAATCTAAACAAAAATTTAAAGTTTCTTTGAGCTAGAATATAAGTATTATTACCTAGACTAATTGACTAATTTTTGCACCTTTCGTTTGATTTTTATTTTCCCGCAGCTACATAAGCTTATATTTTCAAGGATATATCCCGATGGACCGCGAAATAAGATCTCAGTTTGCTTCAAAACATCAAACCACTATCGGTTGTAGCATGTTTGTTTCCTTTACAGTTCTTAAGCGGGAACATGTTTTCTTCAACGGATCAGGATCCCGATAATCAAAGAAAAATATAACTCCGATACCAGTTTTTATTTTCTTTTGCAATAAAGTTAATTGTTTCTTTTGGTTTGGAAACCAGCCATTTTCCCGTTTGGTATCGTCCATGGGTTGAGCAAACAAGTCGATAACACTGTTTTAACATATTTAAAAAAAAACTACATTTCTCGCAATATTTACACTCTTCACCAATCTATTTATTATTTTATTTAAATAATGGTTTTTTAAATAATTGCTCATTTTAGTCTTCTTATAATAATAATAATAATAATAACATTTCAATTTATCAAAAATATTGACTTTTGAATCGAGTTAAAAGCGAAAACCTTTACTAAACAACCCGGTATTAAATACTTGCTTAAAGTTACGAAAATACAAAGTTGAAACGAATTTTCTATATTCCCTCCGGGGTATATTAAATATTAATACAAAGAAATTTCTTGCAAAAAGTGTGTTGAGTTATTATTTCATTTCCCTCATTATTTTACTTTTAGTTCTAGGAACAACCAGAAACAGACCAAGCAGTAGTTTCCAGCCATTAAATTCAATATGTTTTCCATTTAAGTAACCCGGTAGTTAATTAAAAGTAAAAAATGACAGCTCTATTTACCTAATGCGTTTTCACGTTATCGATTATTCTGATTGCGTATCAGCTGAGCAGAGAATTAATCGTTTTACAATACAATAGGGGTAGGAAATGCCGAAACTTAGCTTTCCCTTTTCCTTTTGTTTCCCGCATGAAAAAACTGAAAGATTTAAGGGGTGGTTTGCGATGCTTGTGATGTCTCTTGGCCGCCATTGTTGCTTTTGGAGTGAAGAGGTGTAAATGACTTTTTTTCATTTAAAATATCGAAGTCTCAAATTTTATAATACACACATAACAGCGTTCAAAATTCGATACAATTACGACATTTATTTACCCCGAGAGTGCAGCCAATTCGAAGATGTTTCTGTAGAGGGATCGCGTGGTTTTACCTGAAATTAAAACGTAATAATAATAATAATTATAATAATAACAAAAATAATAACAACAAAAATAATAATAATAACAGTAATGAATACAAATGTTCTTTAGCATACGGTAACAACAACATCAACAAAAAAGGTTCTTATTATGGACAGCTGTCATTTTCCTTCCGGCTTCAAAATATTAAATGAACATTACATCTTACAAAAGGAAATACAACCCAAAAATCAAATTGCCAAATAAGGTGGCAATTCTTAAAAAACATTCGATTTATCCAAAAATGGGCTTCAACATATATATTTTTGATCAACGCGTTTGCTGGTAAAAATATTAAATTGAAAATTAGTATACTACCGCTTCTTAAGGTGAGAAATCGGAATTGATTTTTAGTTTCAATCTTGAACCAAGTTAGCGCTTTCGTATTTAACGGCGAATTATATACCGATGGTCTAAAAAGTATGGAAACGGAGGAATATCTTGAGAATTACACAACTACTCAATAAAAAACATGAACCTTGCCCCAATCTATTGGTGGTGGAATCTTAAAACTTTGTTTATTATAAATTCGGGTTCTAAGCCAAAAAAACGCCAGGCTTTGTGCGAACTTTTTGTTTTCGCTCCTTGATAGACGGCGCTGCAATAGCAAAGACGATTCATCGTATTTGTCAAGTAAAACCCGGGTCTTTGTTATGAATCAGGCTTTAATGTAATGATACCTTCGTTAAATATATTTTCTACTCCCTGGTCCAAGAAATACCCAATTATGCAACGTCAACCTCAACACTGTCACGAGCTAATTCCAGCGTTTTCGCTACTTTAATCATGGGTCGGAAGCCATCAAATGTTTTCGATAGACTTAAAACACTATAGTGAATGTCAGGTAACAAATTTCACCCAAAGACTACACGTTAATAAACTTCTTCACACGCTCAATTATAATTGTGTATTTTTTGGAGCGGAGAGTAGAAAAAATATGTTAAACGAAGGTATCTTTACACTAAAGTCTGGTTCATAACATTTATCTTTCGATAAATCGAATTTGATACGATAAATCGTCTTTTTCATTTAAAATATTCCACAGTTTCCATACTTTTTGGACCCCCCGTATATAATAATAATAATAATAATAATCATAATAATAATAATAATAATAATAACTATAGCAAAAAAAGAAAATGTGTACGTGCATATAAAAATTCAACTTTGGGTAATAAATTTTAGGACTGAACTTACTCGAAATTCACTTGCTGACTAAACATTTCCTGTCTTTTTTTAAGTTTAATGGTGATAAGGTTTTTAAAGAGAGAAGAACGGTATGATAAAGTTTGCAAACGTCATAGGAGAAGCTTCTTTGAAAAAGAGACGTCCAGTGTGGTGGTGGAGAGATAGTATCCTTAAATCTAAGGTTATATTAAATATGTATATGTATTTTTTATGTATATATCTTGTAAAGTTGGTCTGACATAATTCTTTCTGCAGTCTTTGTGCGTCCGCAGTTTCACTACACATTTTATCGATAATATCAACGTCGATAATATATTACAGTTTTCAAAAGTTAAATTTCATTTTCTGGCACAGTATTCGTTGATTTCTAATATTTGCAACCACATTAATTAAACATATATTCTTATTATAATATCGCCTGGCCAACAGATTAGTTTATAGGTATTGAAAAACAAACGTACAAAATAATAACCCACGATTACGAAACTGTATGGTTATTTGTGGACCGTTTGCGCCAGAGCAGATAATTTTTCTCAGTTCCGACATACCTAACTGCGTCATTGCCTATATAATAAAATGATATAAAAACGAGGAAAATAATAATTAAAATATGTCAGAAATACTTAGCTTTTAAATCTTCAGTTTTAGCTCGGGATAAAAGTTTGGACCAGTGATATTCTTTTTTTTTATTATTATTTTCAAAATTTTGTTGGTTACGAAACTATTATTCCAAACATTCTAAGAAAACATCGACTTTTATAGGCACGTTTCGTCACGAAAACTTCCGAAGCAACAATAAAATTTATCGTCGGACAAACCATGCTTTGGAAAAATAAAACATTTTTTATACTCCTGAAAGTTGTAATATATGGGCCCTTTTCTTTTAGGGATATGTATAAATTCGATGGCAATATATTTCGCAAGTTGTGATATGATTCCGTTATTAAATTCGGGAACGTTTAAGTATTTCGCATGGCACGTTCCCGTTGTTATTTTGCGTATGTTTGTCGATTTTTTATGGTGCCGTTTCCGCAGTTTAACACTTTTTAGCGTCGATTTAAACGCCACGTTTCAAAGCAAATATTGTTTTTTTACTTCCTTTTTTAAAATATCCAATTATGCGTAAATTGACACATTTAAACTGACCAAAGAACATTGTTTGGAAGCCATGTACACATTATAGCTTTACTTTAATCAGATTTTATATAATAAAATCTTTAACCACCATTATTGTGTTGCTTACAGCTATATGATATTTATACAATTATATTATATTTATACAATATATAATAAAATAAAATAGAATACAGACAATTGAGACAATAATATTGAGAAGTAACTAAATAACTATTATATTATAGACATAATTAGCGAGTACACAGAATTCAAAAATTATCTCCTTTGGTAAAAATGACGATTTCCTTAAGAAATAGGGAAATCGATAAATAAATTTTATTTACCTTAAGGAGAAGTCTATTGCAAATGCAGTCTCTTAATAATAAAACTAGATGAAAAACTAACTTTGAAGTATTACATTGGTTTACTAAATTCTAAAATAAGTTCAAGTTATTTTGTAATAAGAAATTCATACTTAGGACTCGTTAATTATATTTTAGCATGCGGAATAGTTCATTAGGGCATGTCTAATGAAATAAACACTTTCATAAAAACACAGAAAAGAGTAATACGCACCAATATCCTCAAAAACATATTGACATTGACATCACTTCACATTATTTCACAAAAAACAAAGTAACACAAACGTCTCCTTTCTCGAAATTTATAAATATGACACACTTTTTATTATTCAACACATTTTAGCAACCTCTTCTGATATAAAATAGTATCCCAGGTCAGCGTGTACAAAAAAAAAATGAAGTTTGTTACATCTAAAGCAATTCCATTCACGCTTCAATTAAGTAATTCTTGACGGGCTTTTGTCCCCTCGCGCATTTTTTTGTCGTCGCCTACTTTTCATTTAGACCAGGCACGTATTATTTACTTATCTTTCCAATAATCCCCGGGATTCATGGAACCCGTGGACGGGAAGGTTTACTACTTTTATTGCCTGAGCTATTTATTTTCGCGGAGCTGAATAATTCGCCATAATTAATTCCTTGTTGTGTTTTAAGGTTAACATCTAATACCGCTAACCAAGAACGGTGTTTACATCGAAGTTCCCTCTGAATATTCCGACAATTTAATTAAAAATCGCGAATAAAAATTTTATGCAAATGGCCACTGTAAAACGGAATTTAAAGTTTGCACAAATGCGAAACCACATTAAGAAATATCGAAATTTGTGTGTTCAGTCTACGTCATTTGAATAATTGAAACTGGAATGATTTTTGTTGCAAAAATGGCTGACAGAAGCGGGTCAGTAATAATTATAAAGATATCGCAAAATTAGAATATTTATAAAATGTTCATATCGTTCATAATGAAAAAATATGGTAAAATAAAACAAAAAGGCAGTATAAAAACATTTTACCATCATACGTCCTGCGAGATATAGCGCTCCCAACCGGATATTTAATGAAATAACTTTCTGATTACAGTAATGGAAGGAAACTTCGAGACAATAATCATATCGTACGAACCTCCATAAAATAAGCGTAATTTTGTAGTGGCCCTTAACATACATTTTTTTGAAATGCGATGAAACAAAAGAAATTGACCTTTTAATTTAGTACTCTTAGTCTGTTATGGTGATAAGTAATTCTAGAGATGGTTCAATTTTCCCTGTGTGATTAATATAAATAAATACCATCAATACGATTAGTCTGCTACGTGATAATGTTGAAAAAAGTGTCAAGTATCAAATTATTTTTAAAAATATTTCTAAAAAAAATCCTCTTTCGAAAAAATTGATTTTTTATATAAACATAGAAAATTACAATTTTCTTATCAAATAAACCTTTAATAATTCAAATAACGATTTACATGACAAATTAAGTAGGGGTATTATACGAATGTAACCTTAATTTATCCTTAAGGAAAGGGAAAAAAATCTATAATTCTGGAAATGAGTCTTAATTTCCTATAAAATGACATAAAAAGAAATATTAGATGTTAAATTTCTAATGAAAATCATTCGTTTTTGTCACGAGATTCTTTCATGAAAATTGGTACAAACCTATAGGTGTTTTCTCATATAAAATGATTTTTAGTTTCCGCCAAAAAAAGAAAAAATGGCTCATAAAAGCGAATTCAAAAAAAAATTTAAAAATGCACTATTTTTAAATTATTCTCCATCATCAAAACATTTTATATTTCTACAAAACATTCAAGATAATTTTACTTGCTTAGTTACTGGGCGATGGGGGCAGAGAGATGCACATTTTGAAAATGGCAAAATTTGAAACAAAAAATGAAAACATATAAAATGTGCACTAACACTAAACAAAACATTACGCCTAGGTAATAAAAAAATAAGGACAATATTATAATATAAATAACCTTGATTAAAACAGTACAATTTATTTCAATCATTAATAATAATAAGAAATAACTACCTAACACCATACTTTTTATTTATTGTATATTATTATTAAAGAGAACTATATTACGTTTTGGAATAATATTGTTAGCCTTACTGCAGGGTGAGGTATCGAAAAAGAAACATTGAGACAGTTTTTATCTCTTATTCTTAAGTTAATTCTAGGAATTGTAAATTGTATACAGTTTATTAAGATACATCTTTTAAATTGTTATGATATTATTAAAAAACAAAATATTTTCGATTTCTTTTCACAAGGCCAAATGTTTTATAGGCTTTATATGCAATTCGTTCTTCTATCGAATTATCTTCAGAAAAGTCCAATTCGTTTTTCAATAATAGTTGGAAGTTGGAATAGTTGGAATAGATGGAAGTTTCTTTGAAAAATTTAAATAATATTATTTTCTTGATAAATTAAAAAAATTAAAAAATGGAAAAATATTGATTAGTTAGAACTCATGATAATTATAAAAATTATAATGATGACAATAATTAGCTCTTGCAACTGATATACAGAGAATTCTATAAGTAATGGTACATGCTGAAATAAGTGAGTAATAATATTACGATTTAACGAAATTTACCTTAGCCCAAAAATTGATATTAACCGAGATACAAGGCGTCAAAGTTGCAATTTCATATTTGAATTTTTAGTAATTTCGTTTTGCACAAAATTTGACATATCGCATATCACTTCCTATACCTTTTTTAAACAAAAAGGTACACCTATTAAACTTGCCATTTGAAATTTTCGATGCACATAATTGAACAGTTTTATGTAAACATGCAAATAGTTCAAAGTACGCTTTGACTAACACAATCACAATAAAAGACAGAAAAATAGTTCGAAGTAGGCTCTGACGAAAACAGACACGATAAAATACCCGCAATTTTTTTGAAAGTTGGCTTTGACTAAAACAAGTGCAATAAAGGCACTTAGGTTCTGATGAATTTCTTTGCTGGGTGTTTTTAAAAAGTTATGGCTAGTTTTCCGATAATGCCAAGACATAACTTTTAAAAATTTTTATCGCTGGATTGGTGGTGATAGTCGTGAATAGTTATTGTAGTCTACGTTACTCTAAAATTAAATTTGTATTTCCATAAAATTGTTTTCATTGACGTTTTACAAATGTATACCTTTTTTGTGTAAAAAGGGTGTATGAAGTGATACCTTTATTAAAAATCTACATACACTAAGGCGTAAAAAAATTAGGCAGTATCAAGCGCACGAAAATTACAACACTTAGCGCCCTTTACATTTTTCTCAAAATTATTCACGAAAATAGATTTCTCATGTCAAAAAACCCCTATTTGCCAAATTTTTTGCAAAAAACTCGATTATTTCAGGAATTATTTAAAAAAAAAACAATAATGAAATTGAAACTTTGACACTGTATCTCGGTTAATATCAACTTTTGAACTAAGTAAGTTTTGTTAAATCGTAATATTGTACGTAATGTACCCTACTTATGGGACACGCTGTATAATGGTACTGTAGTCAACCTGTTTAGCCATTGCTTTTTGTACACATAAAATTTATCCCCTAATATTCGCATTTAACTAAAGCAAATTCGAACCATTAATTAACTAATTTTCATAAAAATATCGGGAACGTTGAAAAATATAAGCTTAACATCATTTTTTTTCTTAAAACTTTAATACGCTGTATCTCGGTAAAGAAGCAATCTCAATGTGCGTTTATATAGGAAATTGGGGTTTATTTACAGTCCTTCAATTATACCTTAAGTATAGGGTATAGTCGTCTTCGTTTGTGGCGCATTTAAATATTCCACTCGACGACAAAATTGTAAAGGTAGTATATTTCACTTGAAAAACGAAAACGCTTTACTGCGATGCTTATTGGCATTCCTAAGAAGGAGGATCGTGAACGTAATATCTAAATTGCTTATCTTATTGAAAAGCGCCGTATTTTCCATTGCAGCCATGCTGTCAAGTTCAAAAATATTCGTAAATATGTAATTCCATAGATTTTCAGTTCTGTGGAAGTTCAATATAAGCTGTCAATACTGTGCCGCCGTAGATTATTAAATACGAATATTTAAAAACTAGATTTACAGCTAGTGCCAAAACGTATAGTTTTGTGAACGGATATAGTTCATTTACGGATAAACGAAAGAAAAATCGTGTTTAAAGGACGAATTCGGCTTCGGTCAATTTATTCTTCCGATATAAAATATTCCGGGAATGTTTCGTGCCTTAAGTCCCTTTCAGAAAAGCATTTAGTGCTTTTATCTTCCAGGGTAGAATTACAAAATAATATCGAATATCCATCTAGGAAACGACCAGGAAAAATGTTGGATTTGCTTTTAATTAACAATAAAATTATGTGCGATCCGGCATCGCTGAAAAACAAATCGAAAACTACAACGGGCCCAGGAATTACAAGTCAAAACGTGTTTCGCAGTAATACATCAAGCTGGATACACAACGTCATTGGATTTTATGCAGGCAAATAGCTTTGTACTTTGACCAGGCTCGTTATCAAAATTCTGTTTAGCTATTAGTTACCTGGCAACGCCAGTGTCGTCGTTTTATTCTAAATAACCTAACCTAACCGAGAGGGTATTAATAAAAGATATCGGGACGAAAGAAAGGTACGATCCATCAAACCAGAAATGACAAATAAAACCGGAATTTATCTGCCTCGAGATAGACAAAATCGATATTTTCATCAGCCTTAAATAAGTTTTAGAGAAAAAGGGTGGCCCTTTTGTCAAGGAAGCGCGCTTAAAATAATAATCGGCAAAGTTTGGGCCACGGTTTCGCGTTTACATTTCACCTTTTTTTTTCTCTTGGAAAACGAGTCCGTATATGGAATTATCCTGCCGGACTAGTGGATCGTGTTCCGAAAGTTTTGAGGCTCCAGATAAACTCGAAGTACATCGTAACCGTCATCGCAATGACGTCAAAAAGCTAAAACTAAGTTAAAAACGCGCGACATCAACTAGTTCATATTTTATTGACAATAATTTTTTTGAAATATATGTTTTCTGTCTTTGATGTTATACCGCTTAATTAAATTTGAATTTTACTTATTAAACAATCCCAGAACCAATTTCGATTGTCCGTATAGATTCAAATATAAATTAAATGGAAACTGAGAGCTAATTATGCGAATTAATTGTTTCAACAAGATAAGTTCGTATAGTTAACGAACGAGATCATTTCCCAAGCCGCTCAAAAAAAACTTTTCCATTAAGGAACTTTTAAAGCAATGTAAAAGATTTGTTAGAAAAAGTATAAATAAAAAGATTGTATATTTTAAAAAATATCCTTAAATAGTTTTTTGTTTGTTGTAAAAGACGTTAAATTTCATTTTAATTTTTAATTTTTTAATAAGGGGTGTTTTTTTTCTATGTATAGAACTTTAAGTTGCAATAAAACAACGATGAATTATTCGATTGACATGAATTTTATTTATCCGAAAGATAATCTTGTGGCATTACATTTTAAATATGATTTCTGGCATATGACCGCCACGGCTGGCGCGGATGTAGTCCAATCTGGACGTCCAATTTTCGATGACTTTTTCCAACATTTGCGGCCGTATATCGGCAATAACACGGCGAATGTTGTCTTCCAAATGGTCAAGCGTTTGTGGCTTATCCGCATAGACCAATGACTTTACATAGCCCCACAGAAAGTAGTCTACCGGTGTTAAATCACAAGATCTTGGAGGCCAATTCACAGGTCCAAAACGTGAAATTAGGCGGTCACCAAACGTGTCTTTCAATAAATCGATTGTGGCACGAGCTGTGTGACATGTTGCGCCGTCTTGTTGAAACCACATCTCCTGGACATCATGGTTATTCAATTCAGGAATGAAAGAGTTAGTAATCATAGCTCTATACCGATCACCATTGATAGTAACGTTGTGGCCATCATCGTTTTTGAAGAAGTACGGACCAATGATTCCACCAGCCCATAAAGCGCACCAAACAGTCAGTTTTTCTGGATGTAACGGTGTTTCCACATACACTTGAGGATTAACTTCGCTCCAAATGCGGCAGTTTTGTTTGTTGACGTAGCCATTCAACCACAAGTGCGCTTCATCGCTAAACAAAATTCGCTTATGAAAATCGGGAACAACGGCAATCTCGTTTTGGGCCCATTTGGGCACTATTTGCAAGCATTGTTTAGGCGTGAGTCTATTCATGATGAATTGCCAAAGCAAACTGACAATAAATCACTTGACAGTTCTTAAATTGATCACCATCTTGAACAGTAATGCCAACTTAAAGTTCTATACATCGAAAAAAAACACCCTTTACAAACATACGAACTAACCAAAACTAACTAATACGTGCCAAGATATCACAATTTAGTTTGCATCTTCCTTATAATAATAATAATATGCTTTATTTGCTTTTCCACAATACATAATGTTCAGCATCGTCCCATAGTACCTAATAGTGATCAATTAAATATGACAACAAATAAAGTAAAATACAAATAGATAAAATTTAACTAACCCAATGGATAACGTTCATAGTTAAAATTTGTGACAAACACAGATCTATCTATCTATAACCGTAGGGTGTAAGGTGACATTTCTGCGATGCAATTTAGCTATCGATAAAAAGTTTCCAGTCTTTTCTATTTAGTGCCAATGTGCTGTCCCACGTTTCTCTGGGTCTTCTTCTTTTCCGTTTTCCCTGCATATTACTCTGCCAAACTCTTTTAATCGGTACAGTGCTGCCCAATCTCTGTAAAAGTTGTTTATTTTCAATGAATTCTTCTATGGATTCCACTTTCAACTCTTCTCTTATAAGTGCATTTCTAATTTTGACCCTTCTGGTTATTCCTTTCACTCTCCTGACAATATCCAAGATTCGGATCCATATGTAAGGATTGGTCTGTAAATTGTTTTGTATACTTACATTTTAGTTTCCTTAGAAATTTCCTTTTTATTTATGAGTCCGTTACTCAATGCACCTTATTATACTACTTGCGTGAATAATAATAATACATAATAATAATAATAAATAATACATTATTATAATTATACCTTATTTGCCTTTTCTATTCTATTATTTAATTATGTGTCCTGTCCTCCTGTCTCTTCGAATATAATTCCCAAGTACTGGAAGCTACTAACTTGTTCTATTAGTGTCCCACGTATTCTCACCTCTAATTTCTCTCTTTCGTTTGACACTGCCATAACTTTGGTTTTATTTATGTTCACTTTCATTCCGTTTTTTGTTAGTATCTGATCACAATTATTTAGATTTTCCTCCAGATCCTTCGAGGTTCCTACTATGATCGTTATATCATCGGTGAAGGCACATTCCGATATATTGATACGCTCTAGTTGTCGGTCTCCAACGTAAAGGTTTTTGATCGCTGTTCTGCCATTCTACTTAGATCGTCCATATAAGTTATGACTAATAAAGGGCTCAAACTACTCACTCCTTCTTGTGCCTTTGACCTCATATTCTTAATTATTACGCAATTTCTTGTTTTCGTTGTATAAACATTTGATAACTCTTAATAGTTTATTGTCAACGTTTCTGGCTTGTAGGCTTTTCCAGATTTTTACTCGTGGTACTTTATCAAATGCTTTTTCCATATCTAAGAACGCCATGTATACTGCTTTTAAAGTGAACACTTGATCTTGGGTACTTCTGCCTTTCCGTAACCCACTTTACGTCTCTGTTAGGGTTGGTTCTACTTTTGATCGTAGTCTCTTTTCAACTACTTTCTCAAACAGTTTCAATGGTGCACATAGCACTGATATTCCTCTATAATTGTTGCAGTTCTTGTTATCTTTGAGCAGTGGTAGTATTAAACCCATTTTCCAATCTTCCGGTATTTTTTCTTTTACCCATACCATGTTGAAAATTTTTAACAATAATGTGGTCGCTAATTCTCCCATGTTTTTTACCATCTCAGCTTATCTTATCATCTTATCCTCACCTGGTGACTTTTTTTAGCGGTTTTATTGCGGTAATTAATTCTTCTCTCGTTATAAGTTGTTCATTTGGTTCTGTCCCTTCTTGCTCTACCATTTGTTTACCTTTGTATTCTGTCTTTTTGCCGTTTGTTTCATTTTCGGAATGGAGCAGTTTTGCAAAATATTCTCTCCACCGCTCCATTATATATACTTGCGTTGTTAGTATTTTACCTGCTTCGTTTTTAATTGCCGCACTCTCTACTTTTTGATTGGCTCGTGCTTCAGTCTATAAGACTTAATACTATATTTGGCGTTTTCGCTTTACTTTCTTGATAACGGTTTGCATCTCTCTGAGTTCCCATTTTTGCCACAAGTAGGTAGCGGTCGCTGTTTATTTCCAACCCTCGCTTTACTTCAAAGTCATTTATTTTACCTCTGTTTTCTCTTCCCACTAGTATGTAATCTATAATTGACCGCTCGTTTCTGCTAGGCTGTTCTCTTGTTAACTTATGGACATTTTTATGCTTATAAAAGCCGTTCGCTATAATTAAATTATGCAATGTGCAAAAACGCAATAGTCTTTTTCCGTTGTTCTTTCTTGTGTCTCCTCCGTGTTTTCCAATTTGCGTTTTGGATACGTGGTCCCTTTTGCCAACTCTTCCATTAAAATCTCCTACCAAAAATATACATCCTTTAGCAGTTTCCACCGCTATATTTAAATCTTCCCAAAATTTATCTTTAGTCTCTGCTATCTCGTTTTCGTCTGGCCCATAGCAAGCAATTATTGTTTTTAATTGGCGTGTTGTTCTTTAGTTCTACGCTCAAAATTCTTTCTGATATTGCCTCCCATTTATTCAGTATGGTTTGGAAATCATTGTGCAAAATATCCCAGCCTGCGCCCGTTCTTTTTCGTTTACTCCACTCCACAGTAGTTGTTCCAATATCGTTGTTCCTTTTCTTTTTTTCTTTGTTTCTGATACCACTAGCAACTCCAAATTTGACTTCTCGAACTCATTTACCAGCTCTACCTATTTTCCCTTTATCCCTCTAACGGTCCATGTTCCCATTCTAGTTATTTTCTTTTTGTTGGTTTCTTGCTTGTTTTTACAAATCATTTCCATGTTAATTGCCGGGTCATATCTACTAAGTGTAGCAACTCTTTTTGTATTTGCTAGTTTTTTGAATATTCAAACTTTTCAGTTCTTTTGTTATACCTCAAATTCTTCACCAATTTATTATATCCTATTTTAACGATTTTTCCCTTCTGTCTTTCTTCGTGCCTTTTTGAGGTTAACCTCTTGTTTTAGATACTGTTTCAGAAAGTTTCCCACAGTTTGTTCAAGTAAATTTGGATCTCTGGTATCAATTGGTAATCCAATCACAACAATATTATTCTCTCTTTTTGCCTTTTCCAGTCTTTCAAGCGTATTTTTGATTTCTCTTCGCTTCATATATTCATTTTGAATTCTTTTTTGTTCCAGTTTTAAGCTACTGTTCTCTTCTCTCAGTTTTTTCACTTCCTCTCTGTATTCTTGTTGGTCTCTTCTTATCCGCTTTACTTCCTGTTTTATATCTCTTATCTGCTGCATTTTGCCTTTAATTCCTCTCAATCCTCGCAGAAGCAAATCCCATTTGTCTTTGTTGGTTTCGGGAGTCTTGCTCGGGGTTCTATTGGTTTTTTTACTCCTCTCAAAGATATTAGGTTCATCTCTTTTTCTTCTCCCGTCATCCATTGTATTACCGTCGCTGTTCATATTTACTCAGTAATTATTATTTTTATATGTTTTACAAAATTAAACAAACACACCCTCGCCAATTCAGCAACAAACTCGTCCACTGTGTACGGTGAGAGATCCAGGATGATTTTTTTTACTTCTGGTGGGCTCGCTCCCAATCAGCAGAGCCCCCTCAAAATAGAAGTCCATTATGATATTCGTGACTGAAAGAGACCAATGTAGGCAGTTTGAGAAACATTGAGGGGTGTAATATCTTTTACTCCGCGAAGGAGATATAGTATTGAGGTTAATTTGTTTGTAACCTCACTTATGTGATTCTTCTAGGACAACCGGTTGTCTAGATATACACCCAGAAATATCACGGCCGTACTCCGTTTTATTGAGATTAAGGCTTAGATTGTTATCTATGAACCTCTCAGGAAGTTTTTATTAAGTTATGTCTAAATTTTATTTAATTAACTATTGAGCAAGGCGGTCTCGTCCGCATATTGGACTGTTTTCATATTTGGAAAGGAGGCTGGAAGTTCGTTTACATATAAAATAAACAATAACGGGCCTAAAATAGATCCCTGTGGCTATCAAGGCTGATGATAGACTTTTTTTATGATCAAAAACCTGTGAACGATTCGAGAAATAGGCTTGTATTAGGTGGAGCAAATCGCTGCTCAAGCTTGGCAGTTTATCAAGCCATATCTGATGCGACACACAATGCCTTTGAGATGTCACAGAATACTGCCGAAACAGACTGCCCCCCTCGAGGCACCCGACAATATGTCCCACTAATTCATGTATTGCATCTTTTGTTGATTTTTTTTTATTCCTAAATCCAAATTGGGATTTTGAGAGAAGATTACAAATTTCCAAGAATGAGGCTACTCTATTATTATAAATATATATATATATATATATATATATATATATATATATATATATATATATATATATATATATATATATATATATATATATATATATATATATATATATATATATATATATATATTTATAATAATAGAGTAGCCTCATTCTTGGAAATTTGTAATCTTCTCTCAAAATCCCATTATTATATATATATATATATATATATATATATATATATATATATATATATATATATATATATATATATATAAATAGGTTTAGATAGAGAGAGCACTATGGAGATTGGCCTATAATTGGTTGGATCACTATCCTCTCCGTTCTTAAGCACTGGTACTACTCTGCTGACTTAGTTTCTTCGGGAAAGTACCCAACTATCACCTGCACCTATCTGCTTCAAAATTTTATTACTAAGACCAAACACATCTTTGGCAGTACTGTTACTTAAATCATTAATAATTTTACTCACTTCTTCTGTACTTACTGGACTCAGCAACATTGAGATATCATTATATATATATATATATATATATATATATATATATATATATATATATATATATATATATATATATATATATATATATATATATATATATTTAGTTGATCTAATTAACCAAAACTGACTAAAAGTATCGCTTCCCTCTACCTCTCCGAATAAGCGAGACGCCCCCGGCAACAAACGAAAGCTGGGCCATGAATACAAGCAGCAGCAACAAACTAAAACATGTTCTAAGAAAATCCTTTTAGTTGACAATAAAATTTATTGTGAAATGTAAAAAACTAACTTCACCCATGCACAATGAACTTATTTGAGTTTATTTGGCAAAAAATTGATCAAAATCTATATTTCAAGACTTTTCTAAAAACTAGCAAAATATCGAAAAAATTAGCTGAAAAATGTGAATTTCTCGATTTCACCAAAAAATTGCATATTTAACCATCAGATTTCCATTTTTCTATTTCCATGTGCATATATTATAGTGCTTGTTGCTTGGTTCAAAAAAGTTCAAAATTCTAATTTGTTATTTTACTAAATAGGTCATGTTTCATAGGGGTAAATTATCATATAATCAAAAATAGGTCGTTTCGTGGGCTTATTAGAGCACTTTAAACATGTATGTTAATACCGTTTTCCTAAGTATACGGAAGCATTTAATATCAATTTATTATCCGACTGTATCGACTTAACAACTGGATTGGAATAACTAAACAAAAAATAATAGTTTTCGGTTTCCCTACGTGGACATTCCGTTTTTCCAATAACAATAACCGAAGATTGTCATTTCCTTTTCGCATTGACTTTGGATTGAGTACGCTTCATCTATATTCGCGAGGAAAACTTATGGGAGCTTTGAGAAACATCCGTCTGTGTGATTTTAACGAGAATTATTGATGAAATCTAATTTAGTGTTAAAAATTGCTATTAACAGAATTTTTAAAAGTGAGAAACATAATATATCGTCCGAAACACCGGAAAATATTAAAACGAATTAATCGGGGATATAAGTAGATACGACAAACGAGAGACAAATTAAATACATTCCACCCCTGTTTTGAAGCCAGTGACCATATCTTAATAGTCCCTCCCGTACACTGTATCGTGATTTGCTCCCGTGTTATTTCCGACGTTTTCCAATTTAAGCATTTAATACGCTTTCCATTCAGACGTTTTGATTGGTTAAATGCAAACAGTTCCGATTACAAATTTTCGACACCGTTGTTTTCGCCGAAAATCGACTTTCTGCATTTTTTTGAACGTATTCGCGGTATTTGCGAGCTTTAATAGTCCTGACGCGGTCGGTACGAACATGCGTTTGCCTTTTTGCGATTTCACTTGCAACTACTTCAAAAAATGTCGATATCGATCTCGCCTATTCCAAAAATTTGGCAACAATGTCATGTCCAACTAGGGATGTTCCCATACCATTAAAGTATCGATACCTACTCATTTCAATAGTACTCAAATCTTTTTTCGATACTACTCAAATATATACTCCTAAAGTATCGATACTTACTCGACGACACTTATTCATTATTTTTTTTATTTATTTTAAGGAAACTAACAGCGAACGTTGAAGGACAATAATTAAAACAACCCTAAAAAGGAAAAAAAACTTTTATTATAACGGTTTGCGTCACGTTAAGCACGTACTTTAAACAAAAAACTCCATGATAACATTGGAATAATAAGCCGATGATTAGAATAAATAAAATTATTCCTAAGCAATCTCTTGTATGTTTGACAATTTATGTATGTTGGCAATGAAAAAAAATGAAGGGCGGACATCTTTCTCGCTTTTGGCTCGGGCTCAGTCGAGTGAAATCGAACGAGTTCGGCTCGGCTGGCGCGAGACAACGCGTCACCATAGATCAGATAGAGATGTTTGTCTGATACGTTCGGTTTTTTTTTTAATGGTGAAGCTGATTCGATTTGATGCCAAGTACTTTTGTTTCGATACCGAGTAAGTATCGCAAAATTGATTCGATGCTATGAATACTTGGTATCGAATCAAAAGTATCGAGTACCTACTCGTATTTACTAGTATCGGAATATCCCTATGTCCAACGGTCCACTATAAATCTGAGATTAAGATGGAACATACGTCGTAATAAAAATAAGAGAAAACAACATATTTACTTAAGTTCAATTTAAAATTTTCAAGTTGGCAGCATGAAAACGTTTTTATTTTCTTTTCAGAATTGAACGTCTCATGATGCCTTGCTGGATACATTCATTGCAAAAGTTACCAACAAATCGAGGTAAGTATTCGACAGTAACAACACTTCCTACGTCCGCCGTATTTTATATTTTGATGTTAAGCGTTAAGCCCCTCTTTGTTCATTATTTACCCGGGCTTCTAAAGGAACTTTCCGCATGTTTCGTAAACATTTCCAAATAACTTCCCAGCTATAAATTTTACAAAATTTATTTCCCTGAGGCGTACATCAAAAAGAGAAAAAATGGAAGTAAATATAAAGCTCTTCCATTAACACCGTACCTTAACTCACAATTTTGAATAAGGGTCTGCAATTCACACACGCACGGTACAATCAACCTTCTAAGGGTTGACAGCTCCGGCCAAAACCTTTCGTAGCGCTACACGTGACCACTGATATAAGAGAAAAAAAATCAAAAAATGATTGGTTTGTCCAACTAACCAAAAATCGGCAAATGCAGAAATAGAAATAAAAAACAAACAATGCAAATGCAAACAAATTTTCCAACTCGGCCAATTATTAGCGGGTTTTAAATATCCCGTGAGGTCACCTTTCTACTCTATTAATGTTTGATTGAGTACTATGATTAATAATATAGATGTCTGTCTAAAAATAAATACGACGATACAATATGCTAATGATTTATCATTTTGTCGTTGTCTATATGGGATGTCTCAACTTCCGGATAATAATCTCATAAATACATTAAAGCCCACCCTTTTTGTTATATTACTTACACAAGTTTAACAGGGAAGTAAAAGCGGATGAAATCCTAGTACTAGTCATGAAAATGATCTGGTATACCGACGGCTGAAAAATTCAAATCCAAATAATACTTGGTTTATTGTTGACTAAAGTTGTTGAATGAAGATTCTGCCAACAAAAAAAGAAAACAGCGCATCAAGTATCCAAACCAGAAGCAAGGAGGTACACCAAGAAGTCGCTATCGACACTGTGCAGTGTAATTAGAGTGACGAACCTAGATAAACTAATGACTGTGTCGCAATAGATCCTTTGGGCCGCAGTTACTGACACACTAAAAGCTAACTCTACCAAACTGTAATCTTTAACTGGTATACCTATGAATCAAACATTAAAAACACATTTAGGCCAAAAAAAATACATAATTCCACCAAGAATGGGCTATTCTCCTTAGACTAGTACACTGCCGCTTTTTAGTCACTGCAGTAGAGGATGTCATGTGAGCGCTAGCTGATAAATATAAGCTCTAGATATGGAATTTAATTAATACTTCAGGCGGATTATATGATCGATAGTAGATTATCTTAGAGAAGAACACTGAATATCGTGCTTTGCACCACCATATCTAAGATCTTCATCTTGTCTTCACTAGAACAAGCCTACACAACGGTGAAATTAAATATCCGGTAAAGTTGAAAATACAGGGTAGCTCCTCTTAAACGATATAGACGGACCGTTAGGTAATCTATAGTGACATCTGCTTACGGCAATGAGATGTCAATCCTAATCAACTTTAGATGTGGAATTGAAATAATACGTCAGGCGGATAATGTGATCGATGGTAGATCCGCTTAGAGCAGAACACTGAAGATGGTACTATTCACCACCATCTCTCAGATCTTCAGCTTGTCAGCACTAGCTGATAGAAAAACCCTATTGCAATGTAGAATTAAATCCAGTAAAACTGAAAATAGAGAGTCGCACTTCGTAAATTATATAAACAGTCCATTAGGTGATCTTTACTAACAGATCTGCTCAGAGCAGGAGATGTCAATCCTAATCAGTTCTAGATATGGAATTTAATTAATACGTCGGGCGAATAATTTAATCGATGGTAGATCCGCTGAGAGCGAACCGCTGAAGATAGTATTATTCACCACAATCTCTCAGATCTCTTCACTAGTGATAGAACAAGCCTACAGAAAGGTAGAATTAAATCCGTAAAGCTGAAAATACAGAGTCGCACCTCGTAAACGATATAGACGGATCATTAGGTAATCTTTAGTAACATCCACTCAGGTCAATGAGATGTCAAAACTAGCTAGCTTTAGATGTGGAATTTAAATAATTAATAGGTCAGGCGGATAATGTGATCGATGGTAGATCCGCTTAGAACAGAACACTGAGGATGGCACCACGCACCACCATATCTCAGATCTTCAGCTTGTCAGCACTAGCTGATATAACAAGCCTACATAACGGTAGAGTTATATCCAGTAAAACTGAAAATACAGAGTCGCACCTCGTAAATGATATAGACAGACCATTAGGTCATCTTTAGTAACAGATCTGCTAAGGGCAAGAGATGTCAATCCCAATCAGATCTAGATATGAAATTTAATTAATACGTCAGGCGAATAATTTGATCGATGGTAGATCCACTGAGAGCGAAACACTCTCCACTATCTCTCAGAACAAGCCTACACAACGGTAGACGGGCCATTAAGTGATCCAAATCAATGGTAGATCCCCTTAGAGAGAAACACTGAAGGTCGTGCTATCCAATAATCCAATCCTATCCAATAATAATAAATATGAGTAAAATAATGACTTGTCGATATTTCCTAGAAAGTCAAAGTTTTTCATCCGTTTATTCTTTCTTTATAGAAAATTTAATTATTAGGTTCGGCCGTCAATTTTCACTACATAATAAGATTACGAAACTACCTCGTTATAAGTTGGGGCACTCCTAAACATAGCGGACGCTTCTTAGTTTCTTTTTAATCCTCTTTCAACCATCAGCGCCATGAACTACCAGACAAGGGAAAAAACTTAGTCGTCATTCTAAATGTAAAAAGTTCTTCTCGCAGTTTAAAAGTGGGCGTAACGGAGATTTATATTCCTCTATATATACACCGCCGATTTCGAGCCGGAAGTAGTTCGAATAAAACAACTTCTTACTGAAACAAGTTTCATCTGCGCGAAAACTTTATTAATTCGAGTTCATTAAAACACTTGTTAGTCTTTAAGAGTCCCCATCGTCCCATCAAGCATTAACTTTTGTAAACTTTAAATACAATCGTATTTCTTTTGTCGTTTCAGTGTGACCACGGGCTAGAAGGTACAAGAAGAGCCATCTGGGGATGATCTTATGTTTGTTTCTGTCATCGTTTATCGCTTTTCTGTTAGCTAACCAAGAGGCGGTGCAGCAAATCGAACAGCAGACCTCGGTCAGCGTTCCTGGAGATATAGTGCTGGGTGGGTTGTTTCCGGTACACGAAAAAGGCGAACGAACACCATGCGGCGTCAAAATATACCACCGCGGCATCCAAAGGCTGGAAGCGATGATGTTTGCTATAGATCGCATAAACAAAGAGCCAAAGATATTGCCAAATATCACTTTAGGCGTTCATATTATCGACACATGTTCGAGAGACACCTATGCGCTAAATCAATCGCTTCAATTCGTTAGAGCATCGGCGTTGAACAACATAGACACGTCGGCTTTCGAATGTCAAGACCACTCTAACCCCCGACCGAAGAACAATTCGTCTGGGCCAGTGTTCGGTGTTGTCGGTGGTAGTTACAGTTCGGTATCACTTCAAGTAGCTAACTTACTCGGGCTTTTTCGTATCCCACAAATATCTCCCGCTTCCACCGCTAAAGCTCTCAGCGACAAGACTCGTTTTAAATATTTCGCTAGAACGGTACCACCGGATACGTTTCAATCGAGTGCTTTAGTGGATATCGTTAAGAGTATCAACTGGTCTTACGTTTCGACGGTATATTCGGAAGGGTCGTACGGCGAATACGGTATCGAAGTATTTCATCGCGAAGCACAAGAACGGAACGTTTGTATTGCGGCAGCCGAAAAAGTCCCCAGTACCGCGGACGAAAAGGAATTCGATAACATCATAGCCAAGTTGAAAAAGAAAGCAAACGCTAGGGGAGTTGTTTTATTCACGCGGGCAGAAGACGCCAGGTGAGCATAGCTTTTATTTTTGTGTATCAAACTACTCGCGATTATTATACAGATTACAATGGGAGAGATGAAAAGAGCGGTGACTTCCTTTCTTCGGTTTCGATGCGCACTTTTTGAAATTGGTTTTAAATCCTCGTTCCCAAGCGCGCGTTTTGCGTTTATCGCCGCTCTTTTGATCATATCGAACGGTCCGAATATTAACCCGCTCGGAAAATATGTACAGGGTTATCCATTATATTTTGACACCCACCTATAAGGTTAATTTTAAAAGATAGAAAAAAAAAGTGTAAATACAAAAGTTTGCCGATTTTTGCTCTATTATCTTACGCAAATGTCAAAAAAAAATAAACGACGATCGCAAGCTGTCAAAATGACAGCAATATCTTTTTTTTTAAAGAATACTTTTATTTTTTAATTATCATTCGATTTCTAGACAATAGCCATATTGTTTAAAAATGGTCAAGTCTGCCCTAATAGCAACCATATTATCTATGCTTGCAATTGTTTTGATAATGTTCTACTTTTGACAACCAATTAAGACTAAAGATCTGCAGCGTGAGTTAAACAACTTAAGATATTTCAAATTCATTATACTGAGGAAGATAAACGCCAAATAATTGAATTATATTATTCAAACAATAAAAATATCAATAAATAATGCTAAACATTTTACACATAACCTCCATTATTTTCTACACATCGGACAATATTTCCTTTCAATTCCCTATTAATACACGAGGTGATAAAATCAGAGTTTTCTCTGTTTAGGCCTTGTAAACTTTCAGTCCACTATATAAATTTTATTTTTTAAATATGCCCAGAAAAAAATGTCACAAGCATTCAGGTCCGGACTGTTAGTCGGCCATTTGATAGTTCCTTGCTTACCTATCCAAAGTCTATATTTCTTATTATGTGGAGGTGCGCCATCTTGATGCCAAATTAAATTTAAATAATCCCAAAGTGGCACATTTTCGAACAACTGTTCTATTTCTGTTTCAAGGATATTTAAATATCGTTGACCATTCAAGGATCCTTCGTATATAATTGGTCCGACCACCATATTGTTCAACATACCACACCATACATTAACTGACAAAAATGTTTATTCTTCCTGTTAAATACACCTGCTGTTGTCCGTAAATATTATTTTGTTTAGGAAGGTTCCATCTTCTTGACATTCATTTCAGTGCAAAATTCCAGGCTCTGCCTTTTATGTTCGTCGGTTAAACTTTGCACTGGAAGGAACATATAAAGGTGAAACTTATAATATTTAAGCGTTCGTTGAATTTTACTATAGGACTTTTCCGAAAATTTTTTAATGTCAGGTAGAGAATATTCATACATATGTTTTTGATACCAGGAAAAAAAATTCTACGATTTAAGCTAATAATATATAGGGCATTCTATTAAAAAAAAAGATGTTGCTGTCATGTTGACAGCTGGCGATAGTCGTTTGTGTTTTCTGACATTTTCATACGATAATAGAGCAAAAATCTTCTATCTAGTATTTACACTTTTTTTTCTAAGTTTCAAAATTAACCCTGTAGATGGGTATCAAAATATAATGAATAACCCAGTACAGGGTGGTTCGAATTGGACGCTTCGCGGGGAAACAGCTTATTTGCCTAGTTTATTTTGTTTTTTCAGTCAAAACATTCTTAAGGCGTATTTTAACTACGGTGTGTGTTAATTTATTCATGTCATGCTACCTAACAGATGTCCATTATAGATAATCCAGCAGTGACGTAAACAGAGTACAACTAACACACAATAAAAATAAATTCTACGGCAGCTTTACCTGCTAGAACCTAAAAGTAGAGTACCATTTTTATGGAAGAACTGTTTAGAAAATATTAATGTTCCCCAAAATATTAAAAATATAAAAAAAAACGGAATCCCACCCCCTTTAGCCACGCTGCTGTATAAAATATTAACATTCCGTCAATAGTTACTTTTATGACCCAATCAAAGATATTTTGGTGTAATTTTCATTCAGAAATCTTAAACCGTATCAGAAGTAAAGAAAACGATTTTTTTAGACCCCTTTTACAGAGAGAGGCGTTTTGGGACCCATGTTATTAACGAAACTAACTCTATTTTTAATATTTGCACTTAATTAATTAATTACCTTAAAAATTGCCGGCGCGGTTATTACTTGTCCATATTATTTATGCCTTGTCGCCTTTTTTATTGATTCTGAATCAGCACTTACGTTTTCGAATTGAAATGCTGTGCTAAAGTTCTTTTGATGCTTTTTTATAACATCCCAATCAGTAAACTTCATTCACCAGAATCAGATTAATCTAAAATATAAAAAAATAATCCAATGCTAAACGGTAGGTATGTGGTTTGTACACTAATTACTCCATGGTCAAAAATAAAGAATTAAAACTTTTTCCTAAAAAGTCCTGCTGGGTGAGAAAATAAATTTCAAAAAGAATATTGGTATGTTGAACATACTTCCAAAAGTCATTGTTTAAAACTAACAAAAGACATCTTCTATATTTCCTAAACTAACGGAGAGACGAGACGGGCGGAATGTGCTATAACAAGAACGATTAGCAATAACTCACTAAAAGCGCTACTAAAGATAATTAATTACATTTTTTAATTTCACAGTAGCTCTTGATTCCCAACCACACTTCTTGTGTTGTGTTGTCTTATCAAAAAATGGTTCGTCCGAATAACCCATATTATAAACAAATATGGTTTCTAGAAATTATAATTAATTATAATTATAATTTTTTTCCAATGCAATAATACTTTTGAATAATAAACTCGTGATTTCAAAAACGTCCTAGAAACTATATTTTTGAAATCGGATTAAAAAGCACTGTCATCTTAATTCGGGGTGTTTCGTTATGTTCATCATTTGTTTCTGTTTTTGTTTTTGTTTATCCGCTTTAATGAACTCTGTAGGTGGGTGTCAAAATATAAATGAAACACCCTATACATAGTGTAATTTAATTTTCTCTTTATTTTAAGAAGAACACACTCAGAATATATCGACGCCACTAGCGATCGGCTGTATTTACCTCAATGAAACTCTATTCTACGAGAAAATATACACGGTGGTCAGATATTTATATAGGTGATTATGCTGGAGAGCTTCAATTTTTATTATTAATTTATTAAGAATTTGTGTTCAATATGTTATCGATATCAGAAAAATCTCAAAATAGAGGACAATAAAGTACCATTCCTGCCTACCGCTCATGCGAAAGCATTTAAATAATCGGAAAATTATGTTAAAAAATATCAAACTAAATGAAACTATGAGTCACTATGGAGTCAAAGGTTTTAAAGAAGAAAATTTTGCTTCGGTAGCTTTTCCTTGGGAAACATTTTTGTTGTTTATAATATCAGGTTCCTAAAGATGTAAAACTGCGAAAAATAAAATACCGAAAGCGTTACCGGGGGCAATATAAATGCGCTCCTGAAATTAAAAGCTTACTACACAAACGCAATATAACAAAGGACGTAATATAAAAGTATTGTATACTGTTTGTCGCGGCAGACGTTCGGCTCATTAAATCACCCCCCGACGCTAAAAATGTTAAAAAACAAAGAGCGGAGAAAATGAGAAAATAAGCCCAATTCACAAAGCGGATAATTTCATTTAGCCGGAATGTTTACCCGATACCGACCGGAATTCTAATTCTTGTGGTCCTCATACTTCATTTAATAATTATTATTGTTCACGCTCGATTTAAGCACAAAGAATAATTAATTTTACTAATTAAATAAATATCGTACGAACGTTAGAAGTTGTTTATCGATGAAAAACCGCGTCGACCATTTTACGCGTCTGCCAGATTTGTTTTTTTTTTCTCCAAGTACTTAAAGTAACAGACGAGTCTAATCCCCGGTTTAATCAAAAGAAAAACTTTGGAAACGTGTCCTTTCGTAAACTTTGACACGTATTAATCTGAACAGATTTAAACTCGACAGGAGCAAAGAGAAATTTAAATTTTAGAACCGTCGAAACAAAAATGTTCTGGGCCGGAGATTATGTTATTTGCGTTTGTATAAAAATACGTTGAAACGTTGAAATATCCACCAAATTTTAATCAACAACATCAAATGCAGAACGTGACAATAAGTTTGACACAATTCAATGGCCAGAATCCACCCAATCCGATTGCTCCGAAGGTCCCAGCCTAAATAATCATTTAAGTGAATTATTACGAAATATTTATTTTTTACAAAGTCGGAATTTGTTTTAGTTAATTAGAAATTAGGGCGAGTTGACTTTGCTTCGTTCGAAATAAAATAATTTTTGTTGTACTGCAATTTACTGTTAGTTGGATTTTTATGCCGTTCGAAAATTTTGTTTAAGATAAATAATAATAAATAATAAATAGTTTAAGGCTTGCAAATGGTGGTAACGCAAAAAAAATGAAAGAACTTTATTAAGTGTTCATGTAAGTTTTAAAAAACAACCAATGGTAAGTCATCAGATAATATTAAAAGCGGATTGATCTTGTTAGAGAATGTGTTGAAGAACCCATGGTGCTGACAATATGTGTATCTAATGTAATGCTTTTTAATTGTTCAGTGAAGTGAAAGCAATTAAGTAAAGGCTTTTAATAAGGAAGCTACATATTTTGCTAGAGAAATATAGCTTCCTTATTAAAACCCTTTACAGGGAAAACTGATAGTTTCGTATTTAATTCGTTTCTTAATTCTTAGATATTCTAATCAATAGAAAATTAGCCCTAATATTGGATCAATGGATCAGAAAGCCTACGCACACAGTCGGATACCTTAATGCATGGTCACATCACCATCCCGCCCAAAAATCATCGGTTATCAACTCTCTTGTTTAGAGAGTCGTAAAAATATCTCAGCCCGAATCACTGAACCCAGAACACCTTACCTCTGCTTTTCTCTCTAATAATTTCCACATTAAAGACCTTAAGCGTTCCATTAGAAAATACACTTCGCCACAACCATCCAATAGCAATGAGACCGAAAGCAATCCTGCTGGCACTGTTGTCCTTTCTTACATTCAAAACATCACTGACCACATATCAAAAGTTCTAAAGAAATATAACGTCAAAAAAGATTTATCACTTGTCCAAAAATCTCTCAACATCTTCGATCCGTCAAAGACAAAATTCCATTTGAGATGCCAGAAGGCAAACAATACATTGGAGGGATCGGACGAAAAATATCAACTAGCCTCAAAGAACATGAAAGAGCCTTAAGACTAAGATAAATAAACTCATCAGCAGTTGCCGAACACAATCACGAAAACGGGCTTAAAATTTCTTCTACCAACAAAAAGTCCGAGAGTTTATAGAAATCTAACTAACCATCTAACAATCTTAACTGCGACGCAGGTCCTTACCTGTCACGTACATGTTTACGTACCTCATTTAGCTCCGTCCACCTCAAACTATATAAAGGGTGTTTTTTTTTCGATGTATAGAACTTTAAGTTGGCATTACTGTTCAAGATGGCGACCGATTTCTCAGCTGTCAAGTGATTTATTCTCAGTTTGGTTTGGCAATTCATCATGAATAAACTCACGATTGAACAACGCTTGCAAATAGTTCAATTTTATTTCAAAATTAATGGTTCTGTGCGGAATACGTATCGCGGCACTACGTCCATTTTATCGTCGACAAAATCGTCCATCAGAGCAGTTAATTCGATTAACCATGGAACGTTTTAAGACCACGTTTACTCTTATTGATAACTCGCATCCCCAGAGACGCCGTACGGTGCGTACAGAAGAAGTTATTGCTGCTGTAGAGCGTAGCATTGAGGAAAGCCCGAATGAATCCATTCGCCATCGAGCACAGGAATTGGATCTGTGTCGATCCACTTTATGGAAGATTCTATGGAAGGATCTTGGTTTACGTGCTTACAAAATCCAACTCGTGCAAGAATTGAAGCCAAACGATCATCAAGTAAGGCGTAGATTCGTCGAATGGGCCCAAAACGAGATTGCCATTGTTCCCGATTTTCATAAGCGAATTTTGTTTAGCGATGAAACGCACTTCTAGTTGAATGGTTACGTCAACAAACAAAACTGCCGCATTTGGAGCGAAGCTAATCCTCAAGTGTATGCCGAAACACCGTTACATCCAGAAAAACTGACTGTTTGGTGCGCTTTATGGGCTGGTGGAATCATTGGTCCGTACTTCTTCAAAAACGATAATGGTCAGAACGTTACAGTCAATGGTGATCGGTATAGAGCTATGATTACTAACTCTTTCATTCCTGCAACAGCAAGACGGCGCAACATGTCACACAGCTCGTGCCACAATCGATTTATTGAAAGACACGTTTGGTGACCACCTAATTTCACGTTTTGGACATGTGAATTGGCCTCCAAGATCTTGTAATTTAACACCGCTAGACTGTGGGGCTATGTAAAGTCATTGGTCTATGCGGATAAGCCACAAACGCTTGACCATTTGGAAGACAACATTCGCCGTGTTATTGCCGACATACGGCCACAAATGTTGGAAAAAGTCATCGAAAATTGGACGTCCCGATTGGACTACATCCGCGCCAGCCGTGGCGGTCATATGCCAGAAATCATATTTAAAATGTTATGCCACAAGATTATCTTTCGGATAAATAAAATTAATGTCAATCGAATAATCCATCGTTGTTTTATTGCAACTTAAAGTTCTATACATCGAAGAAAAACACCCCTTATAAGCAGTTACAGAGTAAAATGCGAGCCAGTTTCAGTCTAGCTCTGAAGACGTGAACAGGATGATTGGCCAAACGTTAGCAAGTTCGACTTAGCAAAAACCGACGCATGAGGAATCCAGAATTATTACAGTAGTTAGAAGAAAACTATTTCTGTACAGCATTAGTCAATACTTGAGTATTATCCAGTAGTTTCTGTGGATGTTCAGGTTGTGTCAGAAAATTTCACTGGCGCATCCGAAAAAGAAATGGCGAGATCGTGTGTGAAAACCGCATTTGCAAAAGACTCGCACTTGTTCTAACATTCTATCCTTTATACTCAGCAGTTTAGGTGGAGTGCCCCTGACCCCACACCAAATGAACTTATTAATAGTCCACACAATCAAAGGTTTTCGTGATGTTGCATAAAAGTGCTGTCTCACCTCAAAAGCCAAACTGTGAGTTGGTAAAAAAATTGTTAACCTCAAAATATTGGGAATAAGGAGCCTAGTTTTATTGACGATTGGGAAAATAGGATTGGGTTTAAAATTGTTTACATTTTTTGGGCCACCTTTTTTATAATGCTACCCTTAGAGGAGAGCATATAGATGTCAAATTTTAATTCGTATGTAGGCAATGAAAAATCCATATCGGCGCTTGCGTTTTACGCGAACCTCCAAAACATGGCGCGCAAATGATTAATTGTTCAAATTGGGGCACTGTTACGAGAGACGTAATATATTATTTGATATTTCTTTCCGGAACACATCCAGTTTCATTACTCTGTGTATTCCATTTCTTGCCTGTCAGTAAAATTACTTCAACAATAAAAACGTATAAATCAAAATGCTTCCTTCGAACATAAATCTTTAGGTGCAAACGAGATAAACCTCTGGGCGTAATTTTAACCATTAATTTAAGTCCCCCGATTAGGGACAATTGAATAAAAAGTTTTTATAATTAACTAATTGGCAAAAACAAGTTTGTTTCGAACTTTTTCAAAACGCAAATAGACGTAGTAAAATTTTTAACTTAACTAAATTACTCAGAAGCCTTGTAGCAGACTTGTCATCATAAGGGTTTTGATTCTGTGTTAATCAGAATAAAATTATTCATTGCAGCGGCGTCCCACGGGGTGATCTAATTAATATTTATTAATATCATTATAAATATATTTTTTTTATGGATTTAATACATTTTTTGGAAGAAGTAATCAAAAATATTTTTTTAGGTCTTCCGTTTTTTTCTTATATTTAGCTTCGTCTAAAAATTAAACACTTTGCATGTTGCTGGACATTCTATTTCTTGTTAATTACACAAAGAAAAGATTTTCATAAACCTGGGCATGCCTTATTTGCAAATTTTTTGTTAATTTAAATACTTTTCTTAATCAAAGACACAACTTCCATATTTCTTCAAATTTTCCACATCCATAGAACACATAAATATAGCGCAAATTTAGGAAGCAGCTCACTAATATCTCTTTTGCAACAGTTACTTTTGCAACAGTTACTTTTTGCACATTGATATTTTTGCTTTGTCGCCCAATTCATTTAGGAAACAAGCAATAAGAGTCTTTGGCACGGACTAAATTAAATTCTTTCTGGTTTTTTTTTGGGTTTAGAAATAGTCTTGCTTACTCTTTTGAATTAAGATAAATGTACTTAGTTTTAGTGTACTTTTGTAAATTGTGACGTTAGTTAGTCATATTAGGGTACCTCGTTATAATAAATAAATAAATAAATAAATAAACGCGTCTCCATTCGTGGGATTTTTTGAATTTTATTGCAGAATGGGTAATTTTCTTTTATGTTTTAAGTATTTTCAGATTTTTTAATTAAACAACCCCTACTTGACCCTGAAAATATCAAACTTTTCGGCATTAAACCACATTAAAGTAGAAAATCAAAAACAACCAACTTGGTAACATTAATTTTGTTTATGGTTTTAAGGATGGTAACGCATTTGAAGTTCGAATGTTGTATCCGATAAGATTTCTTTATCGTCCGACAGAACCTTCAAATCAATCAAATAAAAAGTAAACAAATAACAAACCTAATTTAGTAAAAAAATACACCTTTCTACCGCGTGTGTAAAAATCAATAAAACTTTATACTGTTATTATCGTCGTTATCCTCGTATCGAGGCTGTCAAATGGCATCTTCGGATTATATTTGGGGAAAACCCGCATGAAAGAACGACGAACCGCCATTCTATGTTTATAAATATAATACGCACGACATTTTCGTTCAAAACATGTCGAGCTTGCGATTAAATTAATTTCTATTAAGAAATTCTGAAGCTTCAATTGAATGTAATATCCGCAATTAATCATTCTCTATATTACAGGTTGTGTTAAATTACTCCTTCTGACATATACATTAATTACACGGCACTCTGATTGAGTAATCCACTTAACAAGGGAAGAGAGAACCAAAGTTTTTATTGGAGGCTCCTTTGTTGTTGCGTGCTTTAATACCATTGAATTGAATGGATGATCGTTCAACAGCTTTACCGTATTCTTGAAGCGCTTAAAGTAAACAAACATAAAGCGCCACTTCGTAAAAAAATCGAAAAATATAAAGGTTCATCATGTACTTAAATATTTCTAAAAACCTTCGACAACAATCGCTGGCGGTGATTTGGTACAATTTCAAGTAACTATATACAATAAATAAATAAGTTTATTATTTGCATTTATAACAAGAAATAACCTCCGAGAAAGACAAATCCGAAAATAACAAAACGGACAAAATGTGTGGCTTCGCATTTTTGTACTCTCCGTTATTTCAAAGGGCAAAATATTCCGAATAAAGTTAAACATAAATCGGATAAAACGACCGTATCCTTCGGTGTACGTATAATACTCCCTAGAGTTTCATTCCTGCCTTATTCTTTGAGCCAACGGCAAAAAAAAGCTTATGGAAGATGAACGGAATTTTATTAGTGAAGGTATTGGCCAATTTGGGTAACCGATAATACGCAAATCGAAAAATAAAGGGCAACAGGTTTTTGACTTTGTAACTACTATATATTGAGTCAATAAGTCTTGTAAATTATTTGATAAAATTTTAAGTTTTTGTGAATTATATTAATTGCTTGCTTTTCACGAATGTTTATTTGCAAAAATTACTGTTTTACTCTGATTCTGTTGGACTGAGGCAGGTTTTAGATTAGGAAAAAATGGCTAGTAATGAAAGCAATTGGTTATTCTCGTAGTTATATACCGATGTAACTTCTACTGGAATAATTTTCATATTATATTTGATAATTATTATGTCTATATAAAATAATCATCTTTTCGGGCTCCTTCAGAGCTGAACTGAAACTGTTTCACTTACAATTTGAAATCAATAGGTAAAGGATAACAAAATACTGATTTATTTTTAATTTGCGTACAAATATTCATTAGCACATCATACAAATTATAAAATCAAATTAAAAATGTTCGTTATTACATGTCAATAATTTATAATCACTTAACCATATGCAAAACAATAAATTTACAATTTCCAAATGCCTTTAGCATTAACGTATATGGCAAAGAAAGGAATCGCAACTACTACCCCTCTTTCTAAATAAAATTTGGTTCACAAACTTGACATTAGTTGTATTACAATAACCATTCCAGTTTAGATGGAGCTTAATTTGCTCCTGCAATGAAAAAGAATTGAATTCAAACCTTATAATGATTTTTTTTAATATAAATAAATTGAGTGCAGAAAACATCAAGAAACCAAAAATTTTGTTTGTTATTATTCTTTATCAGCATTAACAAAAACAATTTGTTTAGAATCCAATTTTAAAAAAGGAAAAAAAAATTCTTTTGTTATTATGAACGAGCATTCCCTAGTTTTATTGTTAATCTTTGAAAACACTGCGTAGTTTTAACGGAATAATTTAAACCGAATCCAGCAAGCAAAAAGCAGAGATTTTCTTTTCTAAAGAATTTCTTTTAACAGTGAGTTCCATTCCGACTCTTTGTCGATTGAGTAGGCTTTTACACGACAACATTTTTTGACGGTTCTTTAAAGGAATGACACTGGTGTCATAAGTGAGCCAAATCAAGTGCGAAATGGAAGGGGTGCTGTTGGTGGCAGCTGCCTTTTTGTTTTTAGTGAAACCCGACGCAACTAAAAACCAATAAGCCTCGGGGAATATTTAAATTAATATCGAGCGCAACAGTAGGGATATTAGGTTGCCAAATTATCCAAAAATGGAATTCTCGATGCAATTTTTCAGGCACATATTTTATTTAACAATACGACCAACCACATTAAGAAATGTTTAAAAATTAACCATGATTAAAAGCGGGAAGTTTTTCCAACTAGCCGGGACTTGATTATTTAATTTAATTTGCAAGTAATAAAAGCAAAATTATCATTTATCATTTATAATTACTGTTTAAATTTATCGTAAATGTTTAAACACCATCGCCGGTTAAATAATTAATTCACCCAATGTTTTTCATACATTTTGTTTGTAATTTTTTTAATTTAATAATTATTATTATTAATGAGAGCTTTAATTAATTCAATATACTGCAACAACAAATAACAAATTTTAAATGACTTTTTTGAGACGATTTCATAAACACTGTTGAGGCGAGGATGATAATAATGACAATAACAAAAAATTGTTAACCCTACTAGACTTGTTACATATCAAATAACAAGCTAAAAACTATTTCGCACTTACTTTTTTTTTGTATTCTGTTATCCATTTAAGCGACAAGTGGGCAACGGAAAAATGGGGTAAAATCACATCATCGGGCAAAATAAATTTAGAAATTAATAAATATACACATATCACAACAAATTGTATTTTTAAAGCTTCAATTGAAACAGTATTGTTTTAATTATTTTTCTAAGATATGCTGGTGGAAAATCGACTATTTGGAATTGCTTTATGATGGTGACAATATTGTAAGAAAAGGATAGCCACGTCTTAAATGGCAGTTACAAAATTTTTTTATTTTTTTTATTTTTTTATCATTCAATTTACAAAGCCAAGCCTATTTTGAAATTTTCGCTTTGGTCCTGACCAAGTTTTTGGTTGCTAAGATGAGTTTTTGTTTTTTTCGTTACAGAAACAAATCGACAAGCGTAATTTAGAATCACCCTGTATGTGAAAACGGCTTCTATCGAAGGCAATTCAAAAATGGCGGATTCTGTCGCAACTAGATAATTTCTATTTCATTTTGTTGCAGGAGAATCCTTATGGCGGCTAAACGAGGTAACGCCACTGACTATTTCTACTGGGTGGCCAGTGATGGATGGGGAAAGCAGCAAAAGCTTCTAGAAGGTGTCGAAGACGTCGCCGAAGGCGCCATTACAGTAGAACTTCAATCCGATATAATACCCGAATTCGACGAATATATGATGACGCTGACACCCGAAACTAATACCAGAAACCCATGGTTTGAACAATATTGGGAAGATTTCTTTCAATGCGTCCTTCAGAAAAATGTCCCGTTAGAAACCAACGTGTCCATAAACGTATGCGCTGACGATCTTCAACTTACTCCTGAATATGGGTAAGCGAAACAAACACCGAACTTTGTGCTTTACATCAGTCCGATCCGTTTGAGTTAAAAACCACCCTGTAAGATGATTTGTATTTTTCTTCTTATTCAAAAAAGACATGAGCTTATAAGACGGTTTCTGCAAAGGTATTATGAGACATCTGAAGTAAAGTAAAGCGAATGTGAATTCAATGAAAAAAAAGATGAAGAAAAAATAATTTTTGATACGGAAAAAAGTGCATATTGATAGCTATTGTAATAAAAAAAAACGTTTTTTTTTTCATAATATATGTCAATAATCGAATAGAAAGATTAAACTTTCGTAGCGAAATTTATAAAAAATTAAAATGTAAATTGATTCGATATAAACAAACGCATTGCCGTATCCCCAAAAAGTGAGAGGTTACAGAACGACGTTAACCTAAAACCTTTCAGACGTATTTATTGTTTGTTCCAGCGTTAAAATAATATTCCAATTAAATGATAACATTTTAAACGATTATACTTTATTTTTTGCGAATTAAATGAACTACACTGAATAGGCAAATTTCATCTCAATATACGGCAACTTAACTAAAGTCATACAAGCTTCAGAATTTACTCTGCCGTATACGCCAACGAACTAATAAAATAAAATACGATGGTAAATAAATAAAATGTAGTGCATTGCACTTGACAGCATGTCAGAAAGAAAGCAGAAATGGGAGCTCCGAAGAGTTATATATTTTAGTAATTTGATACGAAAAATCCTTTCAAGGTAGGCGTCAAGCAATCCTAAATCTAATATTTCTAATGTATTATAATTAATAATCAATCTAATATTTGAATTATGTACAAAGGGGCCTATGCCTTATCTCGAAACATTTTTTAAATACAAAAGTTGTTTCCATTAAAATGACCTTTTTTTATTTTCCTAATCGTCACTTTTTTATATATTTTTGGATAGTCCTCTCGAAGACAAATTCAACGATGTATGTGAGTATGGATCTGTGATGAATGAAATGAATTACTTCTCATATTGACATATTGAAAAACTAATTTAATTAATGTTACTTGTAAGTAATATGCATTAGTGGTTAGTGTTAATTTTTTGTAATCATTTCCCGTATACATTTAAACGTAGAAATAAGTAATTTGCGAAATTTGGCAACTTTGTGCAAATCTTAATATTCTGTTTTTAATATGACTTCTTAATAATGGTCTAAAACGGTTGTGAACAAGTTGATAAGGACCTTATTCCCAGTTTCATATCTTAATAACTTAAATCTTATACCCAGTTATTAATTTTATCTGTCAATTAAGCCAAAACGGTAAGTCAGAGACCCGTACTATGTTATATAACTGAAATTGCTATTAAAGTGGCTATTCGAAAATCCAATATTATACAGATATAATAGATGAAAAAAAGTTTACAAAAATAATAATCAATTCTGAAGATGATGGCTAATAAGTTCGAAACGGTGCATCACAGACCCATGCTCATATACATAGTTCTATTTAAAAAAATGTAACTCTGTACTACCACCCCATATATAAAAAAGTTAACATTAGGAAAATAAAAAAAAGGTCATTTCAATAGAAACAACTTTTGTATTTAATTTTTTTTGTAACCCCTGTATAGGCCCCTCTTAAAGGGGCCACCAGTACAGGACATCCAAATTCAACTTCCCCTATCTTGAGAATAAATAAAAATACCTTTTTCTAACTTGTAGGGTTAATTCGGGGCGATTTCATATTAAGAAGATAAAAACATGTTTTGATAAATATAATAGAACACCCTATATTTTATGAAGCTTTTGCAAAACTTCATATATATTAAAAACTATTGAATAAATCGATGGCTAAAAATTTCAGCTTAGGTATTTCTTATTTTGCGTATGTGATAGAATAATTGCGGTTGAAAATTGATTGAAAAAATGTTAATTGATAGGTTTGGATACCGAAGGACGAATGAATAACGAACCCACCAAATAATGCGATTAGCATCTACGGTATAATTATCAATTTAAAGAAAAATTATTCGTAAACGCCGAACTTGGATCATTTATATCCCGATTGGAAGCACGCGAGTTAAAAAAAATGATGTTCCACGCGACAATATCATAGCGAGGGATCGTGCAACCTTTGTCGTGTAATTTGCAGCGCATATAATTTTGACTCGTTCATTTATAAAATTTCTTTGTGCATTCGAATTCGACTAATTTTTAGGTCATTTTCTTTAAACTTTGAACCTAAAAAGAGAGTCGCAATATATTATTAATTTTGAAACAAAATAGCAGAAATGTTATTTATATCCCATACATTAAATGTAAACAGCATCCCAGTCGTTATCGTAACTTTCACGTTTACCATAAAATTTGGATCGACAGGCGATCAAAATGGCCTTAATCGAGTTTTAATTAGAATTTTAAACTACGAAGTCATTTTCGTTTTTGGTGCTCGTGATAACCTGAGGCAATATCCGGTAATTGAAAAAAAAGTATGAAAATCTCGATATGTTGCTAGTTTCAGCCGCGAGGGGATCAAAAGTAAGACCGATCAATCTGAAGCTACGGATTTATGAAAAACAGTTTCAATTTTGGTTAATAATTATACTTGGAAAATAATTTCCGTATTCCGGTAGACATCCGAGTTTTGAACGATCCGTTTTGATATTTTTCTATATTTTTTATTTTAATAATGTTGTCGATAAAATTTAATGCGTTATCGATCCATTTCGCTGATGCTAATAAAACTTAATTTTTATTAGGAACACAGTTAATTCATCCAAATTTCTATGAAACTTCATCTGGTCGTTAAGAGAATTTGTGAATTTTATAAATATTGTTTAATTTGGAAGTAAATGTATTTGACTTGGGGTGGCTATGGTGAAAAATCGTTACGTGAAGGGGAAAGTATTTTCTGTCCATTTCAAAGTCCCACTCTGTGGAAAGCTTTAGTGGAAAACGAGGCAGGGAAATTGCTGGTCTATCGCAGGGGTGGAAATGTTTTCCTCCACTCAATGCAATTTAGAAGATTTTGAAGGAAATCGTGTGCCTTTAACATTTAAGGATAAACGTAAGGAGACTATACATTTTATAACCGTACTATCTCGCAGACATTTAATGGTTTTTATACGCAATTTGCGGTTATATCTAAGAAAATAATTTTGCTTTGGCTTTAATTTAATTTAAAGTTTTTAAGTTACGTCTCTTAAAAGAATTTGTCATAAATTTTCGGAGAAAATCGACCTATATAATTCTGGGAGTTCGAAAACTTTCGCTTTATTAGACCGATGTAGGCCTTCGAGTTATAAATTTGGAATTTGTATTAAATTTCCTAACTAAAGATTTATTGTATTCCGTATATGAACTAATGGAGCAGAGGATTCGAGATTCCAAAAATTCGAAACTTCAGGTCATATACAATTTTTAACTGCGAAATTTATGTTAATTTGAAGTTACCACTTAAATGCTCTGGACTTAAGATTTTAGTGATTTTTTTGTTAGGAAAACTTTAAATCAGCAACAAAATAGTTTAGGTGCATTAGCTCGTAAATGACGTTTATTTCACAGAAATTTTATTTTATTTTTAATTTATAAAAAAAAATAAGATAAAAAAAACGAAAATAGAGCCTTTTTCAAAAGATATTACAAAAAATAAAAAACTTGACTCGAATTATTTATGAAACTTAATTCTAAACTCGCATATCCCTCAAGACAGTTAACATCCTACTTCAGGAACTTCGAATTACTCTTAATGCACCGTTACGGTCTGATATTCATGATACAAACCTCCATTTTATACAATAAACAGTACAAAATTTCATGGAAATTAAAAAGTTGATATTTTAAATATACATTAATTTGTTTAATTTCTAAAAGTAATTTACAAACATGTTTTGACTAAAATAAATATTTTTTATTCTGCAATTTGCAAAAAGGGAAAAAATTACAAGGGAAATATAAATAAACTTAAATTATTTTACTGGTTCGATGGTCCTACTTAGTTCAAGAAGGGGATGTTCGATTTAATTTTTTTGGCATCTTTTGATGTCCACTGCAAATGAACAGAGAGGAAATAAATTAAAAATAATTTCAAGCAGTCCAAAATTAATTCACCACCAAATTAATAAGTAAAACAAAGGTTTTTTTGTCGGGTAGCATTAAGCCTGAGAATGATTAAAATATGTCAAGTTAAATAGGGAGGTAATGAAATTAATTGTCCCTTAAACGTCATGAACTGGAGTGAAATATTTTCTACTTAATTAGGAAAATCTACTAAATTTCTCTGAAGTAAACGGAATGATAAAGCTTATCCACAGTGTTATGCACAACAATGGTATATTCTGAGGATCTCAGGGGTTAAAGTGGGATCATTTGTCAAACGAATTGATAAACCGCGCTCAGTATGGAAATAAAAAAGTGGAAACTGCATATTTGAGCTCATATTTACGCGAATGCATTTGTTTTAGTGTATACGCGATAAATCAAAACCGGGTTTATTGTGCATTATAAAGCATTCTCAATATATTAAATTAAGCGTTGCAGCCAATTTTAAAAAAAAACTTAACTATTTGCTTTCGTATTTAAAACTAATTCCATTCACCAGGAATTATAAAATATCGAAAAATGGATTCAAATACATGTAAAATTAAATTATTGCTGTTATTGCTATGAAGGTTCCGGCCTCAACAGCATTTGTGAGTTCGTCCCGTAAAAAATGCATTATGTTGAGTTAATAATTTTTTTTAATACTACAAAGAATTAGAAACAAATCATTTCAATGGCTAATAAAATATACAGGGTCAAGTGGAAAATCGTTAAATATATAAAATATGAGATCAAAGCAGTAGTGTGGCTTCACGATGTGTCGATCGGATTTAAGGCCCACAGCAAAATTAAGTTTTGGAATTAGGTAGAAAAAAAATGAAGGAAGAAAATTGACTGCGACAGACGTGTATGATTTATAAATTTCTTAATATTTTCGTATTACGTTTACTGCCGGAGCAAATATGATAGAAAATGTTGAAATGTGACTAAAATTGTTTCCGTAGAATAAAGGAGAACTTTTCGAATTTTTATAAGAAGTCTTTTTGTAATTTGTTTCAGGTACGAACAAGAAAGTAAAGCTCAATTCGTCGTAGACGCAGTTTACGCGTTTGGATTAGCTCTCAATAATTTATACAACGATGTCTGTGCAGCTAATGAACAACAGGGTGTATGCCCGGCTATGGCTCAATATGATGGCGGTGAATTTTACCAGAATTATATCCTAGACGTCGCATTTAAAGGTTGGTAATACAATGTTAATGTGTAAAAACTGTAAACGCACAATCATACCGTAAATCACATTTACATTAGGTATTTATAATACAACGGAGGCAGCCGGATACTGTATACCTATAATTTTGGGACTTTCACATCATTCATGCTTCACGTCAATTACAGATTCGGCGGAAACTACGGCTTACCGATATTTTTACGTTATTTGACACAACAATCGTTAAAAGCAACCCCCGCTAATTTATGGCTAAGGCTTTTATTCTAGCTAAAGTCATATCGCGTTCATACATAAATCTAATCCATTGTGTTTGGTGCCTTGTTTCGCATATTTATGTTTATCTGCTAAATTTTCGCAATTTCCATTATACGTCATTAGACATTACAAAACATTAAAATATCAACGGAAATTAGCGTCATTTCACTGCCGCCACTACCAAAAAATCATTTCACGAATAATACCCGTACACTTTTAGTAAAACGATGTATTAGCCCCACATCACTTAAATTCTCATTATGCACAAGTCATTTCGTATATACGTTTCTGGTCATTTATATGGAATTGCTAATCCACTTTTTATTTCGATATTTGTGATCGGCACAGTATGAAATTTTTACTCCTAACTTTCAGTTATTCACTATATTAAATAATTATAATATTATAATAATTAGCTAAACCTTTATTAATTAATTTCGAATCTCTATTAGAAATAGTATAACAAAGATAAAAGTTTGGGATTAACGTTTTAACTTTCCATTACGCCAAAGAAACAAATATCTGACCTTAACACATTGAAAAATATTGAAGATGTCCGCAGATAGAATGGGTGTACGAATATATAAGGTTAATTCAAGCACATTGAGCCGATCCCAAACTGTTTCAAGTCGATTTTGTGGTCTTTGTTTCGGCGAAATCAAATAAAGAAAGATGAGAGGACAAACAAAGATACTGATGCCAAAGGCAAAAAGAATCGCGATATATTCGAACATGTTAAAGGGAAGCTTTTCAATGGAAATATACATATCTTAATGTAATTGTCCGCGTTGTCGTAAACGAAGTATTATTTCCAATCCCTCGAAACAGTACGAGGAATCGAGCTAAACTCAATTTAAATCGCTTAAACAACCGGATTTCTCCAGGATTAAGTTCAGTCGTATCAGTTAGATGAGATCCACACATCACGATGATCTACAGAGATGGTACATCAGAAATTAAGGGTGAAGTTTTTTACCCGTAAAACTTCCTTTTCAATATATACAGGACGAGTGGTTCATAAACGTATACAGGGTGTTTCAAAAAACGCTCGCCAAGATGTTCAATATTAAAAAAAACTTTTTTTTTATATTTGTAAATAAATGTCAAATATTTTCTGCACCAGTTTGTTAAAATTTAGGAACGGTATTTATAATGATAAAGGACTAGATTAAAATTGTGAAGTCTAGTACCGTCTCACACTTTGACTAAGGCACTAAAACTTTTTGGACTAAGTTGTTTTCGTATGTTGCCTAATTTCCGAGAGAAGATATGTCATGAAAACTGACAAAACTTATTTTTATTTTTTGGCACCTTTGATGATAATTAACTTAATTAAACTAAAGAAAATATACATTTAAAAGGTGGTTGTTCGATTTTTTATTTCTTTTTTTCTATTCTTTTTTTCTCGAATTTTTCCTCTTTTTTCTTCGTTTTTTTGTTTTTGCATTTCTTATGAACGGAAGTTTATTGTAGTTCGTTAGAAGTACATTTTTTCTCAACTTCCACTATTGTCGTGCGCTCTTAGGCTTCCGTGCTATTTTAGAACTGGATATAATTATCTCGCAAACAGTATTCTTTTAGAGAGTGTTTGTAATGGTTGCTATAAACGAGAGGAGCTCCTTTTTGTCACAATTTGGTACTTATGAAATTGTTTTTGTTTTATTGAACAAAGAAAGAAAATTATTATTATTATATGTTTAAGGCAAAGGATGAATCGTAGACCAACCATCCTGTATATTTAAAAGTGGTTGATAATTCGCGAATTAATTGTACAGGACAAATCGCACAAACGAAACCTACGACACAAAATGAATGAAATCTTGTTCATGAATTAGGATCTGCAGAGAAATAACGAATCAATGTATGTTTAATAAAAAGGCGTTAAATTTAGAGGAGCTTTTATTTAGGAAAAACCCAACATTTATTTTAAATGAAGTTTAAATTGTTCCAGTCCGCGAAAATGGGCTTGGAATTTGGAGAAGCTTTCGATTATATACTAAATTCCGGTTTTTGGTTCCAAAGTTTTTTTTTTGTTACAGATTTGGTAGGAAGTCCGGTTAAGTTTGACAAAAGCGGTGACGGCCTTGCCAGATACGACATTCTCAATTACCAAAGGCTACCTAACTCCTCCGGATATCATTACAAGGTAAGCATAGAAACACAACCGACATTTTATTTAATGGCGCGCACCCTGTATTTTATTTTTATACTTTATGAATATGTTTCGATACGATAAAATTACGATTCTATATTTATTTATTTAAACGAAGTCACTCAACAAACGGATTGTAGCAGACAAATTATAGAGGAGGATGAATTACAAAAGAGAAGAATATTAACAAAGTTCAGTAGAAATACACATAAACATTTTTGAAGTAGAATAAAATGCTTTTATACGGGGCGTTTCCAAACAAATGCAAAAAAATTAACATGAAACGTGTTTAAAATTAATTACACGAATGCAGAAACCGTAGATATGCATTTTATGTAGAGGTGCATTTTTTTGACATTTTTACATTTTATTTTTTAAATTTAGTTAAGAAAAATTCAAGAATTCAGTCCCCTCCACGGATTTAAACAAAAATAAAAATATATATTGAAAGTGTATTTTCATAAAACGATATAACGATATACCATTCGTTATATTTTATTATTTCATTTATGTTCGTTTTTAAGATAAAAAATAAAAACATTATTTTTCGCAATATTTTTAGGCGATATCTCCCTGATTCGACCCAAGGTTTATATCAGAAACTACATTTTATTTTAAACTAGGGATAATAAATGGAGTTAAATTAAATAACAACGCTAAAGGCAAATAACAAAGTAAGGTTATAGAAATTCCTTTCCTAATACAGGCACATAAATTAGTATTAAGTAACTCAATACTACTATCATCCTTGGTAATATTATTATATATTCGCAAGCATCGTATAAGAGGAGAGTTATAAAGATAATTGGTTGTAAAAGCCGGGACACTGAAAGTTAGTCTGTAGTTTAGAGGTCCAGAATACCCACCAGATCTTTAACCACGTTAACACCTTTTAATTGTATATTATATAAACTTAAATGATATTTGGATGTCAGTTTAGAAAATACTATGTAGTAGAGTTAAGTGGGGTCGATTTGGAGTATCAAAACAACACCCTTTCCTACACCCTATCGAGAAATAAAAAGATGCTAGTATTCTAGTAGATTAAGTGGTTTCGTATAGCAGCAAAAAAAAACGACCGCCAAGGAATACATCCCCGCCGCTCTATACCGAAAACGCGTTCTTCTTTGTTGGAAAATCCACATTTATCTTAAAACTTGGGCGAATGCTTTTAGAATATTAAATATTTACTTATTTCGACGGGAGTGACACGAAAAAGAACGGGCCCTGTCTATATTCACGGCAACGTGGCTATGGATAAAAACGAATTCGGGAAGCATTTCTGGCTGTATAACGATTGGTTTTGTGATCGAGCAGATTTATTATGTTTTAATTTACGTCTTCTAAAAATATTTTGAAAAATGTTATTTTGTTGCAGGTTGTCGGGAAATGGTTCAATTCCTTGGAATTAAACCAAGAAATTCTAGTATTCGATCACAACTTGACAACGGCGCCGGTTTCAGCATGTTCCCTTCCATGCGCTGTGGGCATGATAAAAAAGCAACAGGTAAGTTTGGTGTTGGTGACAATTAAAAAAAAAAACTGTTTCTCTTTATCACCGAAACAAGACAAACAGGCCCACTCTAAGCACAGTTCTACAAAACACTTGGTGGCTTTAATACCACTAAATACGAGGTTAGCGCCAAAATTTTCCGGCCTGACATAGATGCAGCTCCAGTATCACGATAAAACTTTGTCCTCTTTTAAATATATATCTTAGTAGGCTGCGAAAAAAAATTTGAAGTCTTGCGTCAAATAGTTTTTTATTGACAGCATTTTAAATAAGACATGCCCGAAAAAATATCGCAAATAACGCAAATCGAGTATAGAGCAGTCATAAATTTTGCAAAAGCCAACAGGATGATTGGCGAAACGTCAGCAATTCCACTAAGCAAAAGCCGACGCAGTTTTATAAAGAGCAGTCATAAAGTTTTTGACAAAAGAAGAGTTAGCACCTAAAATTATTAAAGAAAGATTGGATGGTGCGTAGGGCCAAAGTTTTCCTTAGTATTCTGTAGTGAAAGAATGGGCAAAATTTTTTCGAATGGACTCCCTTGAAGATGATTCAAGAACTGGTCGACCAGTGGAGGTTATAACGGAAGATATTGTTGCGACTGTGGAAGAGGTGGTATTGAGTGATTGATATTTAAAGATCAAGGAAATCTCAGAAATGACTAAGCATTCTGATACAAGTTTTCGTCGAATCCGGCATGATCATTTAGGTATTTAGGTATGCATAAGGTTAGTGCAAGATGGGTTTCTAAAAACCTTTCGGCTATGCAAAAACAACGCCGTGTCACGTGTGCGCGGTCTTTTTTGGAACTCTGTGGGTCGGAACCGAAGCCTGTGATAGAAACTATTGTGACGAGACATGAAACGATGGCTCTCTATTATGACCCTCTATTGAAAAAAGAATCAATGGAGTGGCGTCGTAAGGGTGAAGCACCTCCAAGAAAATTCAGAGTCTGCCAGTCAACAAAAAAGGTGATGGCCACGATCTTTTGGGATTGTGAAAAAATTCTTTTAATAGATTTTAAAGAAACTAATACCAGTGTCAATGGTAAATATTACGCAAGATTATTACATAAACTGCGAGACTGCATACGTGTAAAACGTCGGGGAAAACTGAGCAGAGGCGTGCGTCTTTTGCACGATAATGCACCTGTCCATACTGCTGGTGTTGCTCAAGCTGCCATTTTAGAGTGTGGGTTCCAACAGATAGATCATCCTCCCTATAGTCCATATATGGCCCCCAGCGACTATTATTTATTTGGATATTTGAAAAAGGACTTACGTGGACGGCGGTTTAACGACGAAGTTGAGTCAAAAGAGGCTGTTTTAGCTCATTTTGCAGACAAACCAAAAGAATATTTTTTTAAAGGGATTGAGTTGTTAATAAAGAGATGTAATAAGTGAATTTAAGTTAAGGGGGATTATATTGAAAATTAATAAAAAATTGTTACTCTACTTTGTTTCTTTCATATTCTGGCCGGGAAGTTTTGGCGCTGCCCTCGTACGTATGTGTGGAAAAACTAAAAATGATACCCGGACACTTTAACCTAGCAAATGATTACAGAGATCCTTGACCCGTGACCCTGTTTGCCTTCTATATTTTCCGTGTCTTCAAGCAGGGGAAACAACAAAATTGTGGAAATTGGGGATATTCCGAGCAATTTTAAGACGATTAAGCATACATAAAAAAATGTTTCAGACCTACATTAATTGTATCGGGCACCGTACTATAAGTCGAATTTCCAGACTTTCTCCTGTCTTTTTCAATCGTCCTGTATATAACTAAGCTAGATAAAGAATCGACCAAACAGGATTTAACTATGTGGTGTTTAGAAATTTAAATCACCCGTTTGGGAATGGCATATTTATGCTTTACCTCGAAGAAGATTTCCCCTAATCTTTGCGCTTTGGCTAGTTTGGTTTATTACGAAGTTCAGGCAATTTGAATTGAAGATTTCGGAATTTAATTTGGAAATATTAATAGCAAAATTTTGTTATTTGGTAGTCATTTCATTAGAACATATCTTTGTCTAAATAATTCCTAGCTATTATTTTAAATTTACAGATGACTAGAGACTCTAGTAGTTTTGTATTCTTGACGTGAAATATTTTGTCCTTAGTAAATATACTTCCATTCCAGAATATTTTGTATTCATATTTAAAGGTTAACATAAAAATAATGCTAGGGGTTCGAACCATGTTTTGCGTTTTCTATGTCCGATAATTTGGAACCAGATAATGTAAGAATCAAAACAGCAAGATTAAATAACTGATTAAACCCAAATAAAAACCATGCCCAAGCTTTGAAAAATTTGCGTAAGAAATTCAACTCTTATTCGCTGATGCTGATAATATTCAGTTGAAGAATTGAATGTACTATTGTAAATATGATGGAAAATTTTAAATAAAAAAAAAAAAATCCGATTTTCAAATTAAAATCAAAAATACAATAAAAAATTTCGTTTTTGCCCACACCAACGGAGTTTTTTTTTTCATTTGAACGCAATGTGCTAGTGCAATAGTCGTTTTATTGCTTCAAACAATTGACCATAAATATACTTTCCTATTTAATTAATATTGAGAAAACGAGAAATTTCAGGGAACGATTTTCTCTCCCGTTTATATGCAAACCGCGAAAGGACGTAGAATATCAAGTTTATGCAAAAATGGCAAATTATAATACATAGTCAGGACGGGCTAATGTCACTGCTGTTAATATTACCATAAAACACATCTGTTCTCGATATGAAACGACATATCAACACGTTCGAGTAATGCTGTGGGATGAATAGTTTAATCGATACAACAATACATATGCATATTACGGCAAATATAATAAAGTGGTTATGCTAGAGATTACTGCGTAGCTCCATTAGTTTCTATGCAAATTAATTTAGACATAACGAGATAGTCGTAATTCAGTGAAGAAGCAAAGAAAGCAAAAAAATATAAATATGTAACTCTAAAGACACTTTAATTGAATTAAATATGCCGCTATATTCGTTACAGAACAAAAGTGACATGTTGATACTACTGCTCAATTACGAGATAATTTTTTTATACTGTGGATCATTTACTTCAAAGTTACTACAAAATTACATTTCAATTTTTTTTCCATGGGTGCAGGAATCATGTCAAATGGCTGTGTTAAACAAGGGAGGTCTTCGACGTCACACGTTTATTTATATTTTGTTGAGTGACGAAAAATTACTATGAAACTGATTATCGTACGATCAAAAATATTGACGTTTTCCCAACAGATGTTTAGTCTGCATTAAATAGGTCTTTGTAGAAATTTTTATTTGAAACGTAAATGGACCGTTTTAAATTTGATTGAGCATTCTGCAATAAGTAGAATCGTTTATTTTAATATTAGATGATATGTATTGTTCTTAAGAGTTTAATCTAAATTGCAATATGTTCGTATATACTACGGATGAATTTGAATGTGATCCTGCCAGTAAGTACGTATTTATGTACCTGATTCCTGGTCATGGTATATCTCATTATGCGATTCAACTCCTGTGTCCGTTAAAATATAAATGTCACCATGAGAAACAAATAGACGAATAGACACCTGAAAAATTAGTAAATTTGCGTTGTTGAGTTGTTTTATGAACCTGTAATTGAAGATAATTGAAAGTTTGCTAATAAAATAAGAAAATATAAATAAAAATATTGTTGGAGGCATTTATGATTATTATTTGCCAAATAAATATTTTCTTACTAATTTCCTGTGGGTAAAGGTGTCACGCACAGTGTCCAATCTAATTTTCATGCCTTAAAATTTTTAGTTCCGATAAAATATGTTTAAATTTCGCTGTAAAAAGATTTTGTTTCTTGAGAATTTTAGCCACTTGTATGTTATTATTATTATTCAATACAGTACAAAAAGAATACCCGCTACATCAAATTTGAAATTTCTACAAGAAGGAATAAAGGCTCTTTGTAAAGTTTTCCATTGTTTTTTTTATCTGTGTCCATCCATCAACGCTTAAAAGCCGTAACATCTTGCGTCTGCTGTAGAAATGTTGTCCTCTCCCTTTAAATGAATAATTGACTACTCATGGGACCGGTTATCAGTTTTTGAAAATATTTCATTTCCACGTTCCACGAACCTTCAGAATGCGAAAAACTAACTATGGAGAGTAGTGAAAGACACTTGCTTCGTTTACATATGTAGGAGACTGTATTTGCATTCCAGGAAACAAAATAAATAAATTACAAACAAAAAAAATGTCAATTAAAAGTGTTTCGTTGTATTTTCCGGACAAGAAATTCTGTAAGTCGTCTAAAATCGGCCAGGCCAGATAGCCAACTGCTTTTCCCTACCTCCCACCCCGGCCCCCCAATTCTTATCGAGTGAACCGTTTTCCTTGTTTTTGATAAATTGAAGGGATCTTTTTACGTCACAATTTTTATCGAGACAAGGATCAGATATCAGATAACTTTATAAATCACGTCCGTTGACGATGAGTTAACACAAGGACGCATTTTTGGCCTTAGGCGCCTTTGCTTCGTGTTATTTTTTTCTCTCTCTCCTCTCATCTCGAAAGGGTTATATTATCCATCAGAGATATATTTATATTTTATATACATATTGTAAACTTAATTTAGCTCTCGGGTATTATTATTCACTTACCGGTTATACAAAAATATTTTAAAAAAAACTCATATTAATATTCCCTATACTCTAAATATTGCATTTACTTTACTGAAACGTTTTCTCGCATAGTTTTGGTTAGTTCAAATAAAATGCAATTTCGTAATTAAATTAACTTCAATGAACCTCAATATATAATTGTATGGGGTGTTCTGCTACTTAACCCATAAATACTACTAATGGGAGTTGGTTCACAAATTTCCTATGCCCTTTAAATCAGAAATCCCATGGGACAGTACACAGATTAACACAGAAAGCGATTAAGTACACACACTAAATACGTAACAAAAATGTACATAGAGAAGAGATGCGCAAAAAAAATAAAATATAAGAAATAAAAATTAAATAAGAAAAATAAAATAATAAGAAATATAAATAAAGGTATATTATTATGCCAGTGGCACAACCCAAAGGAGGGTTTCAAAGCGTTATATTTTTTTTAAATAAAAAATTGGTTAATAGCAAACGTTTTCTGCAAAAATTTCACCGAGTTGTCAAAATTAATAATTAGTAAACAATTAAATTGAAATAGTTACAGAGTTGGAATGTCTTATCAGGCACGAGTTACAAACTTATGGGTGTATATTTTTCGCACATTTTGTGGCATCTTGTATACATAAAATGCTCAATTCACAAACACACACAGGCGCATAGGAAAAATAATGTTATTTTCAGGGAGATACGTGTTGTTGGATCTGTGATAAATGCGAAGACTACGAATATGTATTCGATGAATTTACTTGCAAAGATTGTGGGCCTGGATTTTGGCCCTACGAGGACAAACTGTCCTGCTACCCTCTGGAATTACAGTATATGCGTTGGGATTCGCCGTACGCAATCGTTCCGTCAGCGTTTTCCTGCTTGGGCATTTTGATTACTTTCGCCGTAATAGGTAAGCTTAGCTTTAATTGGGAAGTATACGACATTAACGTAACCCTGTAGCTCTGATTTGCGTAATTCGACTTAGTAGAAGCTTAGGGATTTATAGCTGCCAAAAATAAAATTGTTTCTTAATCAAAACTACCAATTACCAATTTTTATTTTACTTTTTATAAAACTTCTGGATTCCTAATGCGTCGGTTTTTGCTGACTCGAACTTGCTAACGTTTCGCTAATCATCCTGTTGGCTTCTTCAGAGCTTGACCGAAACTGGCTCATATTTTACTCTGTACCTGCCTTTATAAATAATTTTTATTTTAATTTTGAATGAATCAGAGTTAAATCTTGTTCTGTTAAGCGAAACAAAAATTGAGTCCTGTAGGATGTTAGACAGAGTGTGCGGAAAAAACAAATTTGATGAGAGCTATTAAACAATATCCTCTAGTAGATTTGATTATATCAGTAGCAGTAAACAACTTTGGAATAGCTATTCTTCCCTTCCGTGAAACTTCCCTAGTTCTATCTGAGATAATGGAGCATGAATAGCCTGAAAATGGAACAATCTGTATTTCTCCCACCGTTAGAATTCGTACTCTTCGCAGTACATGAGTCTTTTGTTTCGAGACTGGCAAATTATTTTGTGAAATATCACCTGTAATTTAATAAACTCGTATTTTCTCTGTTCACGTGACAATATAAAGCAAACAAATTATCTCTATGAAATTTTATTTATTGCCTTGTCCGGGTAAGTAGAAGGGAAATGTGGGCATTTCAGTTTACCGGTTTTAGTTCATAATACAGTCAGTGCTGGATAATTCAATTTAAATTCTTAGTGACTTTCTCGAATCCCAAACACATTAAAGAAAAAATGCTTTAAAATAATTAAAAAAGAAACTATAATATAAAAAACTCTGGATAGATATTTGGGTTTTTTGGATGCCATATTAATTTCAGCCGCGATTTTACGAGATTTCAGATATAAGCTTTCATAAGCAATATTGAGATTTTTAAGGATGGTCTTCATAAGGAAACTGCAGATTTTATCTGCTTTAAAATATTTAATATCTTGATGGATTTTAAAAGTTTTAGAAGATTCCGCATTTTTAGCTAATAAATATTTATGACATAATATTAGAATGCATCTTCGCGTTATACGCATTTTTACGAGAATATTTGAAGAGTGCCAATACGATATGGATGCCTATAACAGTAATAGTAATTTGTTAAAGAAAAATTCTTTAGTCTGGCCTCTTGAGGATATTGCCTAAATAACAGCCAATGAATAAAAAATATTTTTAATCGCCTAGGAAACTCGTGCATGAAAGCAAATGGAACAGAGAATATGAAAGACTCAATATTACACGGAAATCTAGCATAATGCTAGAGTTCCAATATGGAATCATGATTACTTTGCAAGCTGGCTAAAAAGTTTCTGCCTGGCTGATGTTAAATATCTAATTATAGACCCGTAAGCATAACCCTGGGCTAATTTCTGAATATGCACAAATTTGTTGTTTATAAACACGTTGGGCACGCATTTATATGAAGGGAACTCGTTAGCAAGTTTGAAGCAAATGCTTCACAGGTCACACGGCAGGTTGCGCACTGCATATTTTATTTGTCTCCTGATAATTTAGGTATAGTTTTTCTTTCACCCTTAAAATTTACCACAATAATCACAATAACATCTTTTTTTTTAAGAAACATTGATACGGGAACTTCGTCTCGCTTAGCTTCAAAAATGCATATTTTTTAAGTGTCACAAAAATTCAAAATATAACCAGAGAAGCCATGAGCTGTCATTTTCGCTAGCTAAATGGATTCAGAATTACAGTTGGACTCCAGAAAAAGACGCATTTCGTCGATATAAAACTGAAATTTTGGAACAATTTCTGCCGTACATTTTGCTACTAAACATGAGTCAGCTGTTATCTTGGCTAGGTAAATGGACAATGTCTGATATCGGTAGGGACTTCCCATTAGAAAAAATGCATTTTTTATATGAAACTGAACATTTTTAATAATTTCCTAAAGTAAAACTATAAGTTAAAAAAATAAATTTGCTGTTTATATCCTAATAAACATTTAAGTGTGTAGATCTTAAGTGCTTGAAAAAATATCCAACTCAAGGAACAGTAATATTTCTGAATAACAAATTCTTGCAATTTGACCGTCTTGCATTTTGCAAGACGAAGATTAAGAATATATAAATATAAATTTGTTTTACAAAATTCCAAGTATAACCAGAGAAATATGAGCTGTTATCTGGGCTTAACATTGTTAGGCACTAAAATCAAAATTTTTAATAACTTCCTAAAATGAAAGGTTGTTTACATCGAACTAAATAATCTAAATTTGTTTTTCCTGTCTGTCATTCTTAAGAGCCTAAGAAAATCCAATCCAACGAGCGGTAATATTTATTAATAAGAAATCCTTTCGGTTTGATCACCTCGTATTTCGCTACTGCGAAGATTCGGAACATTGTGGCAAACTAAAACGCGTCACATATTGGATGCTGGAATAGTGGAGTATTTAAAAGCAATTTCGTTAATGAAAATGAAAGGAAAGAGACCATCTCACTCGGCAGATCTACCTATAGCAGAATTAACCGGGCAATCCATTTAACTAACTGAAATTTTGCTTCGGCACGTAAAAATGCAAATTAGCGAAACGTATTTTACATTTTACATGTCCCGAGATCCAAACCTACATACAGTATAAATAAGTTTCTTTAGTCGACCGATAGCCCGTTCATTCTCATCGTGAAAAACGTTAACCAGTTACTTTGTCTACGCGATATGCGGCATTCTAATGCCCGATCGTTCGAATCAAACAAATCGATTTTGATTTAAATGCATCCTGCAACAAAATGCACGAACGGTGGGTGCCATGGCGGGAAAAAAAATCTCATGAATTTTAAGCTCGCAGGAAACACGTAATAACCAATTTATTTGGTTGAGAAAAGCAAAAGCGAAAACCCGCATTACAAACAAACTTTGATCGAAAACGTGGGCGAACAAAAAGTTTATAATTGGATTGTCCTTCTGTTTTGCCCCTGGAAATTAACCATGATATAAAATAAATTCATGATATTTTTAACTTTTTTTGTCAATCACAAAAGTAATCACAAAAAAGTCTACAAACAGTCCCTTTTTGGACTATTTACATTTAAATCTATCGGTCGAAGCGAAAACTACAATGCCTTGATAGGCACATGCGTTTCAAAAAACGTTCTGCTAATTCCTGAGGGAAATACAAGAATCAAAAATATAATTAGTTTGGTTAGTTATATATGTTCCAAAAATATCTCTGAAAAAGCGGCCTCAAAAAGTCCTTTTATTTTATTTCTGAAACGATTTAAAAGTTATAAATGAAATCTCGGCTACAAATACCACAAAACCTTAATATTTTGTACAGGAGAGTCGCTAAAGGGAATGTGACACTTATTCTTCACCCAGACTCTTTTTAAATTTATTTGAAGTATTAACCAGTTTACAAGTAAAAATATGCAATAAACAAGTATTAAGTAAGTAAACAAGATGGAACTACCAGCGAAAATATAATAATAAACAATCCAGCTAAACGGACACTTTTATTTTGCCGACGAACGCATCAAGCTTTAACTGATTATACGCTCTAAGCATTCTATTAAGGGGGAGAGTACACTCCGTAGTTAGCACGGTAGAAAGGAATGCGTTATTAGGACTTTTATAACCGGTGTTTAGCCGATTTAAAAGAGCTGGGCAATAATACATACCATTCAAAATTTTGCATAGAGTTAATAATCAACTTGAAACTTACTAACTTAAAGAGAGTCGCCGTTAATCACATGATCAATATGATAACCTTTGCATCTTCGAAGCTAAGAATGTTAAAAACGCTGAAAAGCTTCAATTTTACTTATATGACAGGGATAGTATAGAGACCATACCACAGAAGTTTAAAGCAGCTTGAAGCACACCGGAAAAGTAAATAAATACTGTTGCGTACTATAAAACCCAGGTTTCGCATTGCTCTCAAAAGTTAGTTTACAATCCAAGAATCTTTAACACAGCTGTACTCACTAAGCAAGTAAAACCAATCAAAACTGACCAAAACTAATAGTGCAGCACTTTTTGGCCTTCAAATCAAGTCGCGTGGGAGCAGCTGAGCATATAACTCGATCACTTTAAATATTTTCAAATCATCAACAAATAATAGACAATGCGAATCCAAAATTGCGTCAAAAATAATAATAATAAACAGATTGAAAAGAAAGGGCCCACAGTGACATGCCTGTAGAACACCAAAAAAAAGAATTTTTTTAAACAATTTGCCATAAAAAGTTACTCTTGTTTCAATTCAACAAAATTACTGATTTTGGAGTTATTTAACGGTTTAGCAACTCATGCTGTCCAAATTAATAAATTCATAAATTTTCAAAATTCTTGTTTCAGAACCAGATATAATGTAAAAATATTGTAAACTATTTTTTCCACTCCCGTCTGTAAAATACCTAATTACGCACCGATCTAGCGTGCGGGAAGCGTCACGAATCCGAGCCACTTCGGACATTTCCGGGATTTTACCGCACGGGTTTGGGAGCAATCGAATGTTTTCGGAGATATTTCCCATACTTTGAATTTTGACGTTTGTCAATTCTGACAGTCATGTCAGTGAATGTATTCGTGTTGTTTTGCGAAAATGTAGCCAAAAACTAAAGGTCTTAGAAAAAGTATAGTATACAAGACGTTCGGTAAACTTTTGAGTTTATTTGATACGAGCGGAGCGAGTGTCAAATAAACGAGTGAGTCAAATGCCGTTTACCACACTTGTTGCATAATATATTATTAAACTTAAATTTTTGGCAGCAGTTACTATTATAGCCCAATCAGAGGTATTTGTGGACTTTTTCAAAAATAAAAAAGAAAATTTTCTTGGGCCCCTTTTACAGAGCATCTTTTGGAAGTTTTCGAATACATACTAACTTAATTTTTTAACGTTTTCTTTACCCTAGACGGTCGTTTTTTGAAGCTCCGGTATGCAAACAACAAGTTATGATTTTGAGTATCCTTTCTATACAACTATACGATTTTTCAGGCTTTATGAATCCAGGTGTTAAAAAAGTAAAAATATGTTCCACCGCATTTGTTTCAGGTTTGTTCATAAAACACAACGACACACCACTGGTTAGAGCATCCGGCCGGGAGCTCAGCTACATGCTCCTATTCGGAATCCTGCTCTGTTATTTGAATACGTTCGCTCTTCTGGCAAAGCCATCCACGGCCGTTTGCATCACGCAAAGGTTCGGAGTTGGAGTCGGATTTTCTATAATTTACGGAGCCCTACTTACGAAAACCAACAGGATTTCCCGAATATTCGATTCGGCATCGAAATCAGCTAAGAGGCCCAGCTATATTAGTCCTAAATCGCAAGTAATGATCACAAGCTCCTTGATTGCCATCCAGATAATTCTCACTTTAGTCTGGATGATTATCGAACCTCCTGGCACAAGATTTTACTACCCCACTAGACGAACTGTAAGTTATCGTTCTTGTTGTTGTTTGTAGTATTCAGGTTATTCAAACATGGATCCTTACTCTTTGTTCTTATTTGTTTCGAATCAAAGCGTTAAAACAAATAAAGAAAATTATTTATAAAAATTCGGCAAACAACTGCTTATCAGTTTTTGATCATATTAGTCCTATTTTTTCGTATCTCCGTCAATGAAGGTGGGGAAAGTATTAAATAATTTATTTTTAAAATTAACTAAGAATGATAAATTCGGGCTCTGGGCTCTTTTAGAATGGAATTGCAAGAAACTAAACTCCAGTGGAAGCGTTTCCGGATCCGTGTTTTAAAATTAGGCTTAATAAGAGAAATTAACTTTAAAATTGATTAAATAAATGGAACGACCCAAAATATGGAGGAAAACATAACGCCTTTCACTAATTTATCTTATATTTGCTGAATTCTAAAAAAAGTGCGCAGTTACTTAATAAAGAAGTTTTAAACTCAATTTAAAAATATATAAATTGCCAAAACAACCCCGACATAATAACAAATCTACCGATATGAATCTGGAAAAATCAAATACGACCATTTTCAGTAATAGCAATTCAAATGTGAAAAGTCGTTTTGCGTTTTACGAAAACGTTGAGTGAAATCGGAAGGTTTTGGTGTTTAAAGGCTGAAGCACGTCCCAATTCCCTTAGGAGTTTTTGAAATGTATTTCGATTTTCATTCAAATGCGCCTACACGGGGCATTTGGAAAGTTTATTGAGACAAAATACCAAACGCAAAGTCAAATACAAATGTATGTTTCCTTTTGACCAACTGGAGTTACTCAAGCAAAGTACTAGTAAAGTAAAATGTATACTTTTACTCAGAATTTTTCCTGTCCTTCCTGATGGGTTTTTACAAATTCCTATATATCGTAGAACATTTTTAATTTAGATGCGGTTACCTTGATCAGAATTTATAGAAGTTAAAAAAGAAAATACTTTTTTTTTTGCAGCTATTGTGGTATGCCTGGTAATCCCTTGTATCAGATGGATTCTACCAGATAAATGCCACAAGTTATTTGATACCGACTGCATAAAACAAATAGTTCTCTGAATAGAAAAGTCCTGTCTATCCAGGATTATAAAAACATATTTTCCTATTCCCTTCTGTAAAATACCTAACTATACACCGATCCTTGGTGCGGGAAGCGTCACTCTACAATGTGAGTTTCTTGTCCTACAGAGCCGAGCCACTTCCGACATTTCCGGGACTTTACCGCACGGGTTTGGGAGCAATCGGATGTTTTCGGAGATTTTACCGCACGGCTTGAATTTTGACGTTTATCAATTCTGATCATTCTTCTTGTTTGCCAAAAATGGATCCAAAAACTAACGGTCGTAGAAAAAGTATTATATGCAACACGTTCGGTAAACTTTTTAACTCACTCGTTTATTAAACACTCGCTTCGCTGCGCTCCGCTCGCGCCAAATAAACTTCTGGCTCAAATGCTGTTTACCCCACTTGTTGCATAATATTCTATTCCTTTACAACCATGGCATTTTGGAGGGCAACATTTTTTAAAATTACCATTAGTACACATTGTTCTTCGGTTTGCTCTATACATAAAAACTTGGCGGACTTTAATTTTTTCAATGTGCACTATTTATTGTTGCAGGTTATTCTCAAATGCAAGATACAAGACATGTCTTTCCTGTTCTCTCAGCTCTACAATATGCTCCTGATTACAATTTGCACGGTTTACGCCGTAAAAACGAGAAAAATTCCGGAAAACTTTAATGAGTCGAAATTCATCGGATTTACCATGTACACCACGTGCATCATTTGGCTAGCTTTCATTCCCATCTACTTTGGCACAGGAAACGCCTACGAGGTAACTTTCATATACATTTTCGGTAGTGGCAACTAAATCAGCATTGAAGGAAAAAAACATAACTTATGATGAACAGCAATAATTGGCAACGTACACATGTACATTATGTACGTCTTCCGCTTTATAGGAGACAGGAACGCGAACTTTTCGACTCGTTTCGAAATAATAAATGAATTCGAAAAGTTTTCTTTAAAGCGGATGTTTTATTTCTTACCAACACTTTGATGGAATCTCAGCTGTTTTATTTCTTACCAACACTTTCATGGAATCTCAGCTTCTTTTAATTGGTTTCAAAATACGTTACAAATCCCCTTAAAAGAAGATTTTAACAGGTTTCCGAAAGCTAACGGTGAATGGAAAATGGTCGAAATTAATCGCAATTTTGTCCCTCGTTGGGTAACATTTTTATTCAAGATAGTGGATTTATAAAATCGTACATACATATATCAACATGTTTTTTAAGAATGTTCCTTTTTTATGATCACGCAATAAACTGATAAAAAAATGAATTCTCATTCTGAGTTATAACTTTAAATCTCAACGCGTAAAAAAAACGATTTTTCTTGAGCGTTTGTCAAAGTATACCTATTCTTTTAAACATATTCACTATGACAGTGTGCCTTTTCAATAACTGCAACAAAATCAATTCTGATATGACGAATTAAGAATAATTTATACAAAAGTGATATCGTTAATTGATTGATTTAAGAATATCTGCAAAAATAGGAATGCCAGAAAAGACTTGCAAATTGGCTGGACTTTTTATTGGTGAAACTGCAACCGTTGGCAGTTAAGATTTCGGTTTTGGTTATATTTTTTTTGAATTTGAAATATTGATTCAAGTAACGGACTAAAATATTTTAAATAATCAATCAATATTTTAATTAAAAAACTCATCAAAACTAACCAAAAATGTAATGGCATTAAATTCCTGCAATTCAAGCCAATTCACATGTGCATCAAATCGGATAAAAATACAGAAAGTCTGCAATAAATTAAACGTATCGAACTTGATAATTGACTAAACAAATAAATAAATAAATGCTCTTATTTCAAATGGTGATACAGCCAACGACGTGTTTAAAATCCAATAACAATTTTCTTCATTAGGATATTATATTTTTAAATATTTTATTCACCTAATCTGCTGGACTCATTAACAAATTCTCAAGTTTTACGCGCCTAAACAAGTCAAAAGATAATATATATATATATATATATATATATATATATATATATATATATATATATATATATATATATATATATATATATATATATATATATATATATATATATATATATATATATATATATATATATATATATATATATATATATATATATATATATATATATATATATATATATATATATATATATATATATATATATATATATATATATATATATATATATATATATATATGATGACACTATATTCCGGGATATCATCCGTTCGCTCGTTGAACTCCGACTGGAATCCTGCATCCGACTGGAATCCTGCAGACGTTTCGCCAAAATCTCACTTGGCATCTTCAATGCTCGCGCTCCGAAAACACTTCGAACACTGGGAGGTTATCGGCGGTGCGTGCGGTATTTATACTCTGCGCCGGAGATGGTAACGGTGCTGCTTGTGCGTGGGGGGAGGTGGCTCCGCCCCCTGAATTGTCGCGTTGTTAATTTCGCCCGATCGTAGTTGCGATGTCCCCGTTGGCTGCTGCGCATCGCTCTGCTGTTTGATTATCGTTCTCCACGTGTTGGATAAATGCAGAGCGTCGTCTCTCGTATTGAGGTGTCCGGACTTTTCTATTTCGATGGCCTCTCGTATAATCCTAGTCCTAAAATCAGGAATATTAGCTATTTGTTTGCAAGTGCCGAAATCAATTTTATGGCCTGTCTGATGTTGGTGCTGAAACAAAGCAGATGTTGTTTGTTTGTTTCTTATGGCTAAACGATGTTCCTCGAGCCTGGCTGAAATCCTTCTGTTGGTCTGTCCCACATACGTCAGGCTGCACGATCCGCATGCTACACTGTATACTCCTTGGTTTTCCAGAGTAATTTTTTGTTTTGGGTTTCCTAGTATTGCTCCGATGGTATGATCAGGTTTGTATGCCGTTGATATGTCGTGTGTCCGTAATATTCGGCCGATTTTGTCAGTAACCCCCTTGATGTATGGCAGGACAGCGATCGATCTTCGTTGGGTCTCGTCCTGCACTCTCTGCTGCGGCTGTTGTTGTTTACTGATTGCCTTGCTGATGGTGCGCCTTTGGTATCCGTTTTGTTGAAGACAGGTACTAATTTTCTTCAGTTCTTTATCTCTGTTCCTCTCGTTTGTGAGCCTGAAGGACCGAGCAATTAATGTATTTGCCACTGCCTGTATCTGTGATGGATGGTGATGAGATTTAGGCGTTCAGATATCTATTAGTGTGTGTTGGTTTTCTATAGACAGTGTGTTCCAAGTGTCCATCTTCGGTCCTTGTGATGTGCACATCTAAAAAGGGCAGACTGTTATCCTCTTCAAGTTCTATTGTAAATTGAATCCTTGGGTGAATGGAATTCAGATGATCTAAGAAATTTCATATATATATATATATATATATATATATATATATATATATATATATATATATATATATATATATATATATATATATATATATATATATATATATATATATATATATATAGATATATATATATATATATATATATATATATATATATATATATATATATATATATATATATATATATATATATATATATAATATATATATATATATATATATATATATATATATATATATATATATATATATATATAT